>NC_084962.1:19686242-19938742 GCF_949316205.1 Platichthys flesus
GGAGAGAGAGAGAGAGAGAGAGAGAGAGAGAGAGAGAGAGATGTTGGCATCCATTAGAGACAGAAGGGCAGGGGTCTCCTCATTATCTCTGTGGACTAAAATAGAGGCGATTGTTCACAGCGACGTTCACAAATGTTCTGTAACTTGTAGTTTCTCATAATTTTTTCACGGTGGAAACATTTCTCATGACTTAATCATGGTTTGTGTCACGGACGTGTACGTCAGAGGACAAATGACTGTGATGTTGCACAAACTCTGGATTCCACCGAGCAGCTTTTCGGGAGGCTTCACACGCTGAAGCCTGTCCCAAGCACATACGTGTGCGTGTACCAGCGTGTCTTCAGAGAGAGCTCTGACAGAGCCGTGTTCAGGACCAGGTTATTTCTGATCATGGGATAATTACATGTTTGGCAGCGAAAGGATCAATCATGTGTGTTCCATGTTCACAGTGACACATCTGAGAGGAAGAGTGAAGTAGAATCACACAAAACGACATTCTGATATATTCTATGCTATACTATGCTGTTCTATACTATGATCAACTATACTATACTATACTATACTATACTATACTATAATATACTATACTATACTATACTATACTATACTATACTATACTATAATATACTCTGCTGTTCTATACTATGCTCAACTATACTACACTATACTATACTATGCTGTACTGTACTATACTATACTATACTATACTATGCTGTACTATACTATATTATGTTTACTGTACTGTACTACTGTGCTATACTATACTAGTACAATACCATGCTTTTAAATGCTATACTATGCCATGCTTTGCTATAATACACTCTACTATGCGATACTACACTACACTATATTATGATGTGCTATTCTATAATATAATATACTATGGAACGCTATGCTATATAATACTATACAAAACTATACTAATGATATGGTATACTAAATGTTGTACTATACTAAACTACTGTGCTATACTATACTAATACTCTGCCATGCTGTGTAAAGCTATCATATACTATAGTATACTATACTTTATGTCCAAGCAACACAATTTGTGATATTGTTTAAACCCACAGTTTGAGTCCAACCAGGATCCAGTTACAGAATCTGAAGGTGAAGTCAATGAGTCCTGCTCTTAAACTGAAAGATCACACTCCTGAAAAAAGAGAGAATCTCACAAAACCTGCATCAGCTCCGTGTCCAGAGGAGGTTTAATAACAAATCCTGTAAATTCACCTTTTTGAGGGTTTTCTCCTCCAGGCCTGTAAACATGAAGCCTGAGCAGCAGCAGCAGCTGATGTGTGACGACCATGAAGAGGAGAAGATCAACATCTACTGTGTCTCGTGTGAGACGCCGACCTGCTCCATGTGCAAAGTGTTCGGGCGACACAAAGACTGTGACGTGGCTCCGCTCGGCAGCGTCTACATGAGACAGAAGGTGAATCAGCAGCCAACCAACACCCAACACACTCACTCAGGATCCTGTTTATTATATATTGGCGTCAGCATTCTAATTTCTGTGCATGATATCAACAGAGTAATGATTTCAGTTCCAGGTTTCTCATGTGACCAAATCAGAACGGTGATGATTTGACCCCTAATGACCTCACACTGAGCGTCTCGTGACCTATGACCTCCCACAGCTCCCTCAGTTTCCTCTGGTTCACCTCACACGACACCCCCTCACCTCAGGTCACTGTCAGACAAACACACCGGGGGAAACCCAGAGGCGGAGACGCTGTCGGTGCAGTGGAGGGGAGCTGGCAGCTTCCTGAGGAGTCGCACACGCTCACCACTGAAGCGGGAGCTTGTTTAAAGGTCAAAGGACGATCACGGAATATCGTCAACAGTCCAAACTCCAAGAAGGTCGTGAGCGTGTAGGTGGTGACTTCTCCTAACGGACGATGGCCTTTAGGAGCCAAACCTCCTTCTTTTTTTAAGTCTTCTATTCGTCTATTTCTGTTTCCTCTCCTGCTCGTAAAGTTTGCAAATAGATACTGAATCTGAGCTGAAATCAGGACACATCTGCACACATCTGGTCATGCAGCCATTTAAAGGTCAGCTACAGTGACACCAAACACCAAATCGTTTTCATGCAAAATCAAACCTGTTTGTCATATTTATGTAAAAACTAGAGCCTGACCGATATAAGATGGTAAGATATAAAGAAAAAAACAACATATTGGCCCATATATATATATACATAGAGATATCGGTTCATTAAACACACAATTTGGTGACAGCAGATGTGAACCAGCTGAGATCAGAGCGGGAGCACCACCTCACCGCGGTTCAACTAACCGTCTTTCATCATCACCATGAAACTGTTTCATCCTTAAACACCAACAAGTACATCGAAATTCAATTTAGAAAATAGTTATTGTTTTTAGATCTAATGAAAACATGAATCTGTCAAATAAAAGTTTTCACATCAGCAAAGACTTGATTAGCTCATCGACTCACTCGTTGTTATGCAGCGGCGGCAGCGTCCGGTGTCGTATCGAGCTTTTGGCTTTGTTGACATTTCAGCGGCGGCGTCTGAATCACTCGTCTGAAATTCAGATGAGGCCGAGGAAAGTTGTTGATCATCTCAATGAAACCCTTCATTTCATAAACAATGTGTGTGGTCTGGATTTGGCTTAAATCCATAAGAACAGAGAGTTTATTTGTTTCGCTGATGACTCTTTAAAACTGTTAATCAGCATCTGTAACATCTATGACAGCGTGAAGTGATGAAGACGAGGGTCGTGTGAAGCTTTAAACTGATGAAGGCCGGTGACTCATGTTGTCTCAGCTGGTGACAGACGTCCTCATTACAAAGTTCCCACAGTGCATTTCCTCTTTAAGGGTTTAGAACCTTTTCCCCGACATGTGGATCCGCATACAGACGATCTGGACCGGTCGTGAGTCCAGAGATTCAGGAGTTCGATCAGGAGGAAACTTTCTGTTGTGTTTGCAGACGGAGCTGAGCGACGGCATCGCCTTCTTGGTCGCCAGCAACGACAACATCCAGGTGGCCATCTCTCAGCTGGAGGACATATGCCGCTCTGTGGAGGTTAAACACATACACAGACACACACAAAGACACACACACACACACACAATTTATTTTTAAATATAACATTTTGATAGCTTTTCCAGAGCTTTCAACCACAGCTCATGATCTTACTCAGGAACAGAAGTTCATCGTATCTGATTTAACTTACTTGGAATTCAACCCTGTGGTTTCACTCCACCACCAACCGGTGACCTTTGACCTTTGACCACTGAAATCTTATCAGTTAATCTTTGAGTCCAAGTGACAACTGGTCAAAATTTGAGGAGGTTCTCTAAAGGCAAACCTGAGAAATCATGTTCAAGTGAAAAAAAAACTTTTCTGAGACTCCCTTGACCTTTGACCTTTGATTTCACCCAAATCTAATCAGTCCATCTGTGAGTACAAGTGAACGTTTGTGCTAAATTTGAACAGATTCTCTTGAGGCCTTGTTAAAATAACACGTTCACAAGGTAAACAGATTATCTCACTGACCTTTGACCTTTCCATATGCACGTGTCTGTTTAGCAGGATTACACTTAATTAGGGAGGAGCTAATAACATTTTGGTGAGGATCTGGATCAGGGGCGGATCTTTAACACGTCATATACATACTGAATTAGTTTCCACTTCCAGGAGAGCGGCCGGCGGCAGAGGGAGCAGCTCGCCGGGCACTTCTCCGGCCTGGTGTCCGTCCTGGAGGAGCGGAAGCAGGAGCTGGTCGGTCGCATCTCCAGAGAACAGGACGGTAAACTGAAACACCTGCGACGCCTCATCCGCCGGCACAGCGACCACCAGGAGGCGGCGGTGAGGCTGGTGGAGTCGGGCATCCAGTCCATGGACGAGCCGCACATGGCCGTGTTCATACAGGTGGGCGTCGCCTCACGTCAGAATCAGAAACAGAATCACAATCAGAATTCTTTTAAATTGAAACTCATTTGGAAATTGACTTTTGGTGAATTTGACATAAAACAACAATATATACGTGTGGTGTTGTTGTTACGGCTTGAGACTGATGCTCGGTGTCGACTTTGAACTCAACTCCTCATTATCATGTGATCATGTTATCATGTTATCATGTGATCAGGCTCCACCCACATCAATTTAAATCTGCTTGGTCATTTTTGTGATTTAACAGATTGAAAACAATTCAAATTTATATACGTGTCTCATTTCTTTGTTAAAATAACTGCAGTGATTTCAGCTCAGTGAAAAGACAAGATTTTAATATTTCATGATCTATTTAATTAAGGATTCATTTTTTAAACTAGTTCCATTGGCATGAATTGAAATAAAGGTTTTACAACTTGTGTCAAAAAAGGCAATAATGATAATCATAATAATCATAACAACTTCTTCTGCCTCCCTGAATACAAGGAGCTTCAGTTAATTGTTGTTTGAACAGTTGAAGCTGAATTTGATAGAATCCTCCAACACACTTTGAGAATAGAATAAAAAGCAGGAGAAGGCGACTCGTGGACTGAGGAGCCGACATCGCACAGTTCACTCCGTCCTTGTTGTTGTTTCTAAATCCAGAATCTTCACGGCCGACGCGTCACGTCTGCGTCAGCGCGTCTCCTCCGAGGAAACACTGTTTGTTCTGAGACTCAGGTGTCGCTGCTTTATATTCGGCCTCACGCTCCGTCAGAGCAGCTGGTGGAGAAGATGGAGTCGCTGGACGCAGCCTGTAGACGCCAGCACTTTCTTTAAGTTTCTATTCAACAGGAAGCACAATGTGATTATTCATTTCATGTGTTTCCTCTGTTCTGTCTCATTCACAGAGCGCCAGCGTCCTTCTGGAGAAGTAAGTCCACGTTGTCCTGATTCTGCATGAAACCTTTAATTTAATCCTCGGGGATTGATCCACAGAAATATGTTTTTACTTCAGTTCTCATCCTTCACAGGTCACATGTTCCTCATGTGACCTTCTACTCTGCAATGTCATCACACATTTACAAACCTGAGGACACACACGGATTAAGATGCAGATACACAACTCTCCACACACACACACTACAACACTGACCCCATAGTTTGTCATATCCAACACAAATTATGTCTTAAACAGGGTTCAGAACATTGTGATTAAAATACATGAAACAAGAACAGATGGGAAAAAACACCACTGGCCCTTTCATTTCACATTAGACTGTTAGTGTGTGTGTGTGTGTGTGTGTGTGTGTGTGTGTGTGTGTGTTTGTGTTTGTGTGTGTGTGTGTGTTTGTGAACATTGTGTGTCGGACGTTTAGTCATTTCTTATATATTATGGAGACGATGATCCTCCTGCTGCCAAGAGATCGAAAACCCAAACCCTGCAGGCGTCAGCGCTCGGCCTCCCGGGACCTGACTGGAGATCAGTGTGTGTTTGGTTCATCGATACGTCGACATCGATAACGTGTGACACGCACGTTCGCCTGGGTCGATGTTCATCTGTCAAATTTACAATTTAATGTGTGTGTGTTGACAGAATGGCGGTGACGGCGAGGGCATCGAACGTGGAGCGTCCGCAGCTCGGCTTCGAGAGCATGAGCCACTTCTCCATCGACACCGACCACCTGACGGAGATGTTACAGAACATGGACTTCTGCTCTGGTACGTAGCTCGAGTGGAGGGAGGAGAAGAAATTATACATTTGACAGAGGTGATGGTTTGGATGGACCATCTGTCCTTCGAATGGACGAAGCATCAAACTCCTCTTGAGGATCAGTTTGTTCAAACGTCCTGCTCTGCTCACAAACTGCACTTGTTTGATAAATAATAAATGTCACTCAGTAAACATCTCACACAGGGAAACAGAGACCTCGAGGATTAAACACAATTTCCTTTAAGCTCCATTTACACAGGTTCAAATAGAGGTGTTTACTGTGTGTGTGTGTGTGTGTGTTTGTGTGTGTGTGTGTGTCTGTGTTCAGGTGTGGGAGATGAAGAGGATTCTGAAGATGTGGGAGAAGAATCAGAACCTGACTTTGGCTGCAGATACTGAGACCTTCATGTTACAATAAGGCTTAAGGGAACAGAGAAAGTTCAGCCTCCTTATGAAACCACATTTAAATTCACTAGGTCCACATTCTCATTTGAAACATCACTAATTTACACAAACTCATAAACATCAGTCCCAAAAATATGATTTTTTTATTGTTCTGTAATAAATCAACGGAAATGTTGCAGATCTCTTGATGATACAGAAAGTGAAGAAAGATCCAAATCTTCATTCGTTCACCGCTGACTTCATCTTCAGTTGTCAGTGAATGTTCATGATATTTGGGGGCGGAGCTTGGACAGGAGGGGAGGGGAGTTGATCTTCCAGGATTACCAACCCGAGCTTTAATGATCCCTTCGTATCATCTACTATCACAAAGGAAGAATACATTTCGGCAAACGATTTAAAAAAGCTAAAATCTCTAGTGAACATCTTGCAGACGCACTTGACGTCTCCAACAACTGAAACAGTGCAAATGTGTCAGAGCCTGTTTATAGATGTTCTGATGAATTGTAATATTTATTGATATGCATCGTGTGAAGGCAGCAGCAGAGCAAAAGAGAGATGAAATCATCTCTCAACCGGGCCGCTTACGTAAAGTGAGCGTAGAGGGAAGGATTCCCCTCGTCCACTCCGGAGAGGAGACGGCCTCAGTGTGGTCATGCTGAGTCAACAACAACAACAACAACAACAACAGCAGCAACAGCATCGTCCTCCTCCTCCTCCTCCGAGCTGGGACATGAGGCCGGGGAGAGTCACTGGTGATTGTTGAGACGTGGGACGATGACAATGATCTCATCCTCTTCGTCCTTTGTTCCCTGCTCCAGGAAATGAATCCACACACCATCAATCACTCCATCCGTCAGATTCTAGTTCTGTAGAAGTCAAATTCACAGTCTCAATTTGGGTGATTACAGTTTGAGCATAAGTGTAAATGAGGAGACATATATGCAACCTAGTTTTAATGATGATCCATGATTCATGATCCCTGGATCTGCAACGACAAAGCACAAGGTCTCCTGGGAAGAAGTCGAGTCAGTCACATGCATTGATGAGACGTTAAAGTGATGAAGAGGAGGAGGAGGAAGAGGAGAATCTTCATCTTTTCCCCCCTGACAATCTAGAGCAGGTCCAACCCGAATCGGCTCAAACTCATAATCTGTATCCCGAAGGCTTTTTTTTCCAGAAGAGAAAATGAATGGTCAGAAATCGTGCATTCATAAACCTCCAGCGTCTGTTTCCTCCTTCGTTCTCTTTTGTTCGTTGTGTGTAAATATATCTGCTTGTGTGTAGCTGACAGGAAACGTACAGTGGATTTAACTCCGTGGGAGGGAAGAGATTTTTCCTTCATGTGTGTTTTCATTCAGGATTTAAAGCTCCTCTTCAGCAGAGGATCCTGTGAAGTCCAGTGTTTGAGTTGGTCCATTCTGTAACTTCTATAGAAACATGTGACGTAAATAAAAATCTAAGTTTGATTGAGAAATGGTTCCTTTGAATTGAGATTTTATTAAAAAACATCAATTTACATAAAGCGGTACAACTGTTTATTGTCTTTTATTTTATGAATGCAGAAGAATAATTGTCCTTTTTTTATCAATGGATAAAAACAGAACGACTGTTTAGGGTGAGCAGGATGTAGAAATGAGTGGGAAGATAATCTCATTACTGTAGGTATGGAAAAGATGTTGTTTTTGTTTGTGTGGAGGGGGGGTTCTGAAAGAATGTGTGTGTACATGAGTGTGTGTTTGTTTGTGTGTGACCAGGAGCCATAAGAAAGAGAGGAAAGAGGAAATGGTTCACGGTGACACGTTCGTGGTCACGTGACGAAACCCTGTGGTCGAGTGATGAAATGAAAAGAGGCGGGAGGTGGACGAGGGTCCACAGATAATATGTTTATTAAAATAATCATAATAAGATGTTTACATCTCAAACAGCCAG
This sequence comes from Platichthys flesus, assembly GCF_949316205.1. Classification (NCBI taxonomy): domain Eukaryota; kingdom Metazoa; phylum Chordata; class Actinopteri; order Pleuronectiformes; family Pleuronectidae; genus Platichthys; species Platichthys flesus. The sequence continues at coordinate 19,694,192 of NC_084962.1, forward strand.
AAATCTAAAAAGTAATTTTTGTGTATAAAGACAAACGATGGAATCTGACAAATGAGAAAATAGTGATTCTCAAGCAGCCAGAAATCTAAAAAGTCATTTTTGTGTATAAAGACAAACGATGGAATCTGACAAATGAGAAAATAGTGATTAATTTATTCTCTGGTGTGTTTGTTTGTAGATTTTTGCTTATTTATTGACATTGATTGCATTTTATTTAAAGCTTTGTAACATTTTAAAAATATTATTTTAACGATAATAAATATATGTATTGTGTCTTCACGTAGTTTATGAATAAACATCATCTGTTAATATTTAACTTTATGATTTATATCCAGCAGCTGTTTTCTCTGCTTTCTGCTGAATCAACGTCTGAATTATATTAGTGGAATAAAACGTTCAAATATAAAGTAAAGACAAGTTAATTTAAGCTCTGGTTTATTCAGATAATTATCTGTTGATGAATGAACACTGTCCCTATCCCATAATAAATAAATAATTAAACGTGACTAAAGTGTTTTGCTGCTTCACAAACCTCCGAGCTCTCGTTGGTTCATGTTCTTTTCCTCCTCTCAGCTCTGGTCCGTGAGTTTTCGAGATGAACAAAGTTTGGAGCTCGATGACACACGTCCGTGATGTGGAGTCGAGTGTAAGAACACAATGAGCAGAGGACGAGGAATCACACCCACAGTTCAGACTGAGTCAGGAACTCAGAGAACATTTCTTCGATGCAGCGAGAAAACTCAACCGACATTCAGATGAATTAATTAACACTTTCTTCATTGATTTATTTTAGCCGCGATACACAAGATGATTTAAAAACCATGAGATTTAACTGAGTAGTTTGACATTTTTGGAAATTTATTTCAGTCCTCGTCAAGGGTCAGATAAGAAGATTATCACTCATGCACTGTACTTCGCTGGTTAGCTTAGCCTAGCACAAAGACTGGAAACAGGGGGGAACTGCTAGCCGGCCTCTGTCCAACAGTTAGTTAGTTTGTATGTATATTAGCCGGATGACACAAACACTGCCGGACAGATTTCCATGAAAATGGTTTTAGAAATGTCGTATGAGTTGAAAAAGAACTTGTGACATTTTGGTGCTGATCCGGATTTTTTCATATTGTGACATTTTAACGAGAATGAAAAGTTAAAGGCCATTTTCATTCTGAATCACATGCAAAGCATTTAACTGAAAAGACTCTCAGCTCATGTTTTGACTCTGCTCCTTGTTTTTAATACACAGAGTAAAAGTTCACGACTAACTGGAATCAGAACTTTTGGAGACGTGGAAACTGAAGAATCCACTGAGCTGCTTTGATTTGCTCCAGAGTCAGATTCAATTTAAATTTCTCTTCTGTGGATGTGGGAAATTTAATCTGATGTTTGTTCTACAGAAATCGATATATCATCAAAATATCAGGGTTCAGACGCTTTTCGAAATACGTCCACACTAAATAGAGGACACACACAATAAGATGTATTTCATAATCTTGTAGTTAAAACACATTCATCACAGAATCAAACAGGAACGTTTTTCTTTTACTTCAACCTTTTTTATTATAAAATATAAATGGCAAAAAAGCAGATTTTGTTCTTTTCATTTGCTAAAACAGAGAGAGGGTGATCGGAGTCAGACACGAGCGTTCACAGTCAAATCAAGCTGTTTTTGTGGTTTTTTTTACATGTAGGTTTGCATGCGACAGTTTTTACAGTACAGATGATGCTGCTCCACATGGGGGACACACAGAGGACAAAGGGAAGCTGATGGTGTCGGACAGAGGAGCAATTCAGCCTCAGAGGACAAACGGAGAGGTTTGTGACATTAGATCCTGGAGCAATGACGAAAAACAACCAAGTTATACTCAACAGAAGTGTTTTTTAAATTCTCCTCGGCACAAGAAAGTTCAATTTAGGCTCGAAAACACCAGGTTTTCACTAATTAGACAAAATCTGTTTAGTTTGTGGTCTGAATCTGCAGTGATGAGATTTGTCTTTATTAATTTATAAGAAAAACCTTATTCTAAAAGGTCAGAGTTCAGCCTCGTTTAATTCATCAGGGACAATGGGTGTGAGTTCAGGTTCTTGTCTGGGTCTAATCTCAAGGAGGGTTTCAGTAATTACATGATCCATAATGTAACTCTCATTATTCAAACAGATTTCATCGCCGAGGGTAAATATCACCATCCTAATTAACACCAGGGTCACTCGGCACACCGACGAGAAATGGGTTCTGCTCCAGTTTAATCAAATGTCAAACTGTAATTTAACCCGGTGATTAATTCAAATTGCAAATGACTTGTCAGTGTAGATACTTTAGTTAAACCTTCCTCTGTGGAAACACTCACATGAACCAGGAACCAGCGAGTGATACAGAAGTGTAGAAGTCAAACATGAGAGAATGTGAAAACCAGTGATGATTCCTTTTGTCCACCAGGAGTCCAGCAGTGTGGAGGGGATGGGGGGGATTGATGGGTGAAGGATGGGGTGAGCCCAGGGAGTGTGAGACGGGGGGGGGGGGGGGGGGGTCTGAGATGTCCGTTCCCATTTTCTCCAACAAAGTTCTTAAACAACACCTAAGGTTTTACACTTTACTCGCATATGCCGTGGTGCGTAATTTGGCACCACCTGTGCGTAAAATGGCACGGAGAGGAAGGCAGGCGCGCGAACACACACTAATGTCAGCGGTGGACTTTTACTTCCCGACCTCGTCGAGCAAGTTGCGGTTGATCTGAGCCTGCTCCCTCTCGCCCTCCATCTTCGCCATGTGGATCATATTCCTCAGCATGTGGAAGGTCAGGTCGATGGACATCGGCGGGTCCTCGCTGCGCTTCAGCAGCTGCACCGCGTTCCTCAGCGCCTCCTCATCGCCCGCCTCCTCTTCTTCAGCGGGCAGCTGGTGGAGATGCTCCGGGTTCTTCCTCCGGAGAAACCTCAGGATGTTGTCGCCCAGCAGGTCCGAGGCGGCGCTGTCCCCGGCGGCGGCCGCCCGGAGCAGCTCCTCATCCAGTCGCTGCGTCTGGAGCCGCTCGCTGCCATCCAGCCAGCCGGGGGGGGAGCGCGGTCTGCCGGCGGCGGGCAGGAGGTGTGATGAGAGGAGGACGGAGGAGAGGAGCAGGAGCAAGGAGGCCGGCTTCATGTCCTGGAATTTAAATACGACTCGTTGTTAGAGGAATGTTGATGAAATGACCAAACTCATCAGGACTGGTGGTTGCTCAGCTGCAGCTTCTCGGACTGAAACCTGAGCGAAGTTATTGTAATTTCATCTTTAGGGGAATTTAAGTTTCACATTATCTTCCCTCCAGTTGTTATTTGCTTTACTCTAAACTCTATAACTTTGAACTGTCTTTATTCCCGAAGCCTTCTTGCTTTTGCTAATTTCCAGATTGTACAGTTTCTTTTCTGTGTCTTGAAATGTAAAAAGTAAAAATGAATTCCAGAGTTAGAATTAAGGTTGAATGAACGAAGCATCTCACAGTCAAGAACAAAGCTCCCTCTTGATTTTCACCACAGTCACTAAAATCCTGATCTTATCACACACGCGTCTTGAATTTCACTTTCCTGGGTATCTTGGATTTCTCATTGAGAACAGAGAACCCGCAGAAAGACACAAAGTGACTAAACTCGAACAACTGAAACACAAAGTGTGATACTCACGATGTTCCGTCCAGATGCTGCAGCTTAAACTTCGGATTCCAGGTGAGTGTTCGGTCCCAGTGCGCAGCGCAGAGAGAGGACGCAGCTTTTATACGTCCAGTGTGCGCCTCTGACGTCACAGCCCGTAGCCCAGACAGCGGTTTGCAAATTGGACGAGTGACACGGAGTCAATGAGGGAATGAATCAGTCCATCCATCCATCCATCCATCCATCAGTCCATCCATCCATCCATCCATCAGGGCTGAGGCAGCTCTCAGGGGAACAAGAGGGAGATCCAGATGGTGTTGACACCTTCCTGGATCAAGGGATGAGGGATGGAAGATGGAGGATGAAGGGATGAGGGAAGGAGGATGAATGAATGAGGGACGAGAAATTAAGGAATAAGGATGAGGGGATGAGGGAAGGGATAAGGAGAGGAGGATGACGGGATGAGGGAGGAGAGAATGAGGGAATGAGGATGAGGGGATTAGGGGAAGAGGATGACGGGATGAGGGAAGAGAGAATGAAGGGATGAAGGAGGAGAGAATGAAGGAGTGAGAATGAGGGGATGAGGGAAGGAGGATGAAGGGATGAGGGAGGAGAGAATGAGGGAATGAGGATGAGGGAAGAGGAGGATGAAGGGATGTAGCTTTAATCATTTCCTTCTTCGTCTTCTTCTTCTTCCTCTTTTTCCAGGAACAGAGGAGAAAGTCTGTGTTTTCTTTTCACATTAACTTGAGTTGATTTCTCTCTTTACTTTCAAGACAAATATCAAGTTCCATCATTTCTGAATATAAATGAAACGACGATGAAACATCAGAACATTTTCTCTCTGGTCTGAATGAGTGGATTCTTCTGGGAGCTGTCCCTGGTGCTGAAGCAGCTGGTTATATATATATATATATATCTATATAATACAGGATTATATATAAGCTAAACAACCTTAAAGTGACAGTTTAAACTTCGTTCACCATCATTAAGGACTCAGGCTCTTTTCTTTTATTGTAAATTCACACAGACCAGAAACGATTTGTGAAGATTATTCTACAAAGAAGTTTCCCAATGACTTTAATCATATCTACACGTTAGGATGTAGAAACTGATAAACTGACACAACTCACACATCAGGAACCAGTTCATCTGCATCGTGCGTCATGTTCAGGTTAAACTGGGGAAGACGATTAAGTTTATAATCATTTAATCCCCTGACTCCCCTGAGTCTCAGCACTGAAACTGAAATGTTTCATATCGCACAGAGAGGGAAGAGGCTGTTTGGCAGATTTTCACTGGATCCATCAGACGGTTCTGTTTACTGTTCCCGAAGAGTGTGTGTGTGTGTGTGTGTATGTGTGTGTATGTGTGTTTGTAGTTAATTTGGTCGCCAGCCTCCACATCCGTCCAGACAAACAAACAAACCATCCAAAGCTAAGTAGGCTACCAAAGTGAGCGAGGTCAAACGCCAATGAACTTTAATTTCATATTAAAAACGTTAACAAGGTGTAACTTAATATTCATAAATTAATTATTTAAACTTCCTGTGTCTGTTTTGGGGTTTTGTGGTATTCAAAATCATTGAGTGTTAAATGACCAGAGAAACATTTGGGGAATTAGTTTTGATTGATATCACTCATGTGTGGCTCATTAAATGTAATAAGTTAGCCAGCTAAGCTAGGCTAACTGGCTGCCATTCAGATGATGGGTGTTTTTTTTGGGTGGTATTCATCTGCAACTTGACACTTCACCACTAGATGTCACTAATTCCTACACACTGTACCTTTAAGACTTGAATATTGATGAATTGATTTGACTAGAACTCAGCATTAGACAATTGTTTATTTACTTGAGGAAACATTGACAAAGACTGTTGCTTACTTTTCACTCAGATCATCTACATTTACAGTTTAACAACATACACATTATATATATATAAACCTTAGTGTTTCCTTTCCTGAGGATTGTTAAGAAGACATTTTGGGAAACTGTGGAAAAGAGTAACTAGAGGAAAAGTACACAGAGGAATCACATACAGAGAAAATAGGCCAAGAAAATATATTTACTCAAATATAATATGAGAAACAAAACAATGTCAGAATTCACTTGCAACAACTTATTAAATTCCTTTAACAGACTAAGTGTAAATGTATAAGTGCCTGTGTGTATTTGTGCAAGTGTGTGTGTGTGTGTGTTGTTCTCCACTACCAATTCACATTTCCATAAATAAACTTTCACAGACGTTTCTGCAAATTCAAGTTTGACTTTCAAGTGAGAATTGGTCATTCAGAGGAGAAGAGCACTTTCACTCGACCTTTAGAAATGACTCGCTTTTACACGTCACAAATATCACAAGAGGAGGAACCTAAAGGAAGATACACACAAACAGACACATACACACACACACACACACACACTACAGATGAGTGTTAACTCGTCATCAGCAGCAACAGGCTGCTCTGAGACCGTCCTTCACATCTTGTTGGCCTTCCAGGTCAGGTAGGAGTTCCAGGCCACGGCAACAATCTGGACCACGGCCAATCTGAGAACCGGAGGAAAGTATTTATTATTTCGCACGAGGTAAGAACAAGTTCAGGCTATAATATATTATAATATCTACATCCCATAATATAATTAACTACTTCTTCAGTCTTTCTCTCCTCTAGTGTATTTTAACAGGTTCTCTCTTGCACAGAAAAAACTGACGCTCCTGAAACACCTCGTTAGTTTTCCAGATTACATTTGAGTACTTTCACAAATCAAAATGACTTGAATATATCTCCTTTAAGAAAATATCTTTCAGAATAATAATAATAATCAAGATCTGAGTCTCATTCTTTGCAGTTAATATAAAATGAGACGTGATGAGTGTTTGTACGTTAATGGACTCAAACGTTTACCTGTGCTGAAGTGGAATGAAGTAGAAATTTGCGATCTGGACCGGAGGCCACAGCTGAAAGACAAACAGAAACCACCAGGGGGCGCTTTAAAACACACAAAACAGGAATACTACACTTCAAGTGATAATATATTTCAATCACTACGTTAATTTGAAGTTAATAAAGACATTTAAATGACAAGCATGTGAAAAAGAAACAGCAAAACGACGCAGGGAGAACTCACGTAGTAATTTGCGACGAGGGCGTCGGGGTAGTCCTGTGAACAGAGGAACGTTCAATCAGAAACATTTCACCAAAACATCCAGAAGCTGAAAGAAGCTCCGACGAGTCAGCTCCGAGAAACAAGGAGATCATTTTTTGTTTCAGGACGAATTCACAAAACATTTCAGAAACCAGTTTATAAATCAAAAGGAATCAGACTCACGACAGAATCTGAACTAGAATCTCAGTGGAGCTCAAATCTCAAAACAGTCCGTTAAGTTCATATCTCATAAAGATCATACAAATGTCCAGATCCATTATTCCACTGGGCAAACAGTGATAAACTGAAGGTTCTATATCACAAGGTTAAAGAAAGTGAAATAAGAAATGTAATGAGCTCGTCTCTGACCGATAACACGTCCTCCAAGTTTCACGGAAACACATTTGGTGCTTTTTGCTAAATTTCGGCTCAAACAAACAAACACGTGAAGGAAACGTTCACCTCCTCGGTCGAGGTTTTTAAAACCACATCGTCTCCAGTGACTGACGCTGAGACGTCTTTTTAAAAATGTAATATTTCTACATAAAGTTTGAAATTGTTTGCAGTCGTCTCCCTTTTCTAACTTTATTATATTTCAATATTTAACTGTCGAAGTTAAATTAGTTCAAATGTATTTAATTGTGTTCAGGAAAACATTGTTTAACTTGAAATAAAAATCAACACTGGTTTTTTGTTAAATGAGGCTTTTTGACTGCACAGTAAATATGAAAGAACAGAGTTTACACAAAGACACACACAGACACACACAGACCCACAAAGACCCACACACAGGATCTAACAACCCTAAAAAGCTCTGTGTCATCTTCTTTAAAGGTCACCTCCACATGTCTCGACATATAAAAACTAGGAGCCAATGTTCCAGCCTCAGTCTTTCTGCTGCTTGTTACTTGTTTTTATTTTTTGTTGTTTTCTAATTACAGTCGAACAAGCGACTTCTCCACCGGAGGCGAAGCCGCCGCCCGTCAGCCGCTCGTCAGCCGCTGGAGGGAACCAGACCTTTCCCACTCAGATTGAGCGGCTGTGATTGGCTGCTGACCTGGCCAGGTAAACCCCCCCCCACCAAAAAAAAATAGCCCGATGTCAGCTGGGATTTGCTCCAGCTGATATAATAATACAATATAGTATAATCACTTATATGGTTTGTATGAGGAGCAACTCCAAGACAGCGTTCGAGACTCAAGGTGAATCAACAACAAACACTTTAATCAACCGGCCGTCTGATTGGTCGGTGGCTCCGCCGGCGGCTCCATTAATTCTCCCCTCACATTTCCTCGGGGCCAGACTTCGGTGTAATGAGCAGATTCGTCATTTATTTTTTGTCCTTTCTGACATTTACCAGTTTGGCCTTTCAGCCCCCCCCAGCCCCCCCCCCCCCCTTTGGTAAATAATTGATGATGATCAGCGGCGTGTTGGGTAAGCAAGGCGGTGACGGACGTTTGAGCAGCTGGCACAAGACGACAGTTAGCACTGACCTGGCATACAGACACACACACACACACAGACACACACACAGGAATGAGTCACTCTGGTTATTTCCTAGGTCCCCCCCCCCCCCTCATCTCCATCACAGGACACAGTTTCTAATAATGTGGAGAGGTGAGTGTTGGAGGTCAGACGCCGAAAAAAAACCAACATCCTGCCTGTGTTCTTTCATTTTCATGTGTTGTGTTGGTACATAAAACCCCCTGATCGTTTACTGACCGAGTCCAGAGTCAGTTACTGTCACGTCTAAAGTTTAAAGACCAAAGTTATATCAGCTGGATAAAGGTCACGCTGTTGTTTTATAAAACGACGCGGGGAGACGAGAGCGGAAAACCTCTGCAGGTCAAACTCAGTTATTCACCATTTGCATCAATTTACAAATGATTAGTTCACATTTTGTTCTTAATTCTGACTAAATATGATAACAAATCACACAACATTTTCTGTGAGGTTGTGCGGTGTGTGTGTCTGTGTCGTGCCTTTAATGCAGCGCTCATGAATAAAACATGTGCTGAGGACACGTCAGGTCAAACACTGAACCTTTAACCTGAGGACAGAACGATTGAGTCTTCGGATAATTACAACAGTTTATTGGACAAACCTCCGAAACAAGAGAAGAAGAATCTTGAGAGTGAAGTTAAATCAAAGGTCACATTACCCTCTTGAGTTTGGCGATGTTGTCGTCCAGTGTGAGTCCGTTCAGAGCGCCGGAGATACAGAGGAACGCCCCCAGGAAGCCCGGAGCGAAACACAACTACCACCACAGAAGAAGAACGAGGAGGACATAAACACGAGGCAAAAGAAAAACATAAAAACAATCAAATTCCTTAGATGTCTTCTGATGAACCTGAAGGACATGAAGCTTTATTGTAGCTCCTGATCAATCGTGTGTGTGAGTCACATGCAAACAACAGCACATCATCAGCATAGAGTTTAACATTCAACTGAGTTTGTGCTGTTAAATACATTTAAAGATTTTACAGTTAAAATGTGTGAAGTCATTTGTTTCATTAGGAATTCAGATTTCATTCTGATTGATTTGAAAAGGATCTTTAAATTTGTGAATGTTTATGAAGTAAAAATAAGTTGATAAAACCAAATAGGAAGTTTTTGTCTAGCGTCCTCAGAATCAGAGGTTTCATATAAATCTCACAAATATAAATGAACTATATTTTCTCTACAGTTTAATTTTGTATATTTCACTCTGACAACGCTCAGAGGAAACATGATGAAAACACTTCTGGTCATCATTAGTATATTTGTTTCTGTTTATTTGTACTTTTACTTGAGTAAAATGTTTGAGTACTTCCTCCACTTCTACTTTTAAGTTAAAGTTAAAATTCGTTTTCATTCATGTCTGTTTGAAGAAATGATCAAATGTAATAAATGAGAACTAATGACTATGTTTGCTGCTGATTAAGTCTGTCTGTTTTGTTTTGAAGAAGAAGAACAAGAAGAAGGAAAGAAGTCTTCGCAGTAGACGAAGAAGAGAAACATTTGTCGTCACCTGATCAAGCAGCATTTTCTTCATAGCCGAACTTTTACTTCCTCCCACGACCAGTTTGTCCAGAACTTTGTACCAACTCCCAACGAATGGACCCTAGAATCGAAAAACACATTTTATAACCGTGACATTTACTCTCACTCAGGTTTAAACAGTCCAATGATCTTAAACCAAATCAAAACACAAACTGTTTAACAGATGTTTTGAGCCTCGGCTGCAGAGAAATGAAACGTAAACTAAGCAACAATATATATATTATTTATAAATGAGGCAGAATGAATTATGAAACAGCTGCATGTGGATGAATGAAGATATTTACAGCTGCTGTGGAAACAATTGAGTGAAACGTAGTAAAGTGAATCCTGAGCGAGGCCGAGGAGACGAGTTCAAGACAAACAGCTTCTCTGCAGAAAAGACTAAGACGATTATGGAAATATAAATAAAATTTGTCTTTGTCACTGAGATGAAAAAGAGAATTGTGCAGCTGTCACAGGACGGGACGAGTGAAATATGTGAAACCACAAACATACAAAAGGCTTGAACATGTAACATGTAAACACATAAACACCAGAATAGAAACACACGTCACACACAAGCCTGACGACACGTGTGTGTGTTTCACGTAGAACTGCAAGCACGAATAAGATCGTGAGTTAACAGATTTAGTTTCTTCTCATATTAAACAATAAACGTTTAATAAACATATTTAACTTTAAAAAATCTATAATATACATATGTGTCCTGAGCATAGACTCATCAAAAGTGAAGCCAAAGCATCTGGATCGCCACCTAGTGGCCGGCTGCAGTACAGCTCATGAATCCGGCTCCTCCGTGTTAGCAGACGGGACATGGACCAAACAAAAAAGCCCTTTTGTCAAATTTACATTTTAATCATCGTGGTCAGAAACGGATTCGAAGACAGCAACGCGTCGAGGGAACTCACCACGAAGAAGAAGCCGATGCTCATCATCTTCGCCGTCCGCTTCACGTTGTGTTGAGCGAGTCCTCGTCTCTCGATCAGCTGTTGGGAGACGACATCACCAAGTCCCACTAGAGAGCCTGGGGGGGGGGGGGGGGGGGATGGAGTAGTTATGTATTAATATCAATACAATACAACTAACTACTAAAAGATTCATGTGGTTCTCCCAGTTTAGTTGTTTATGTGTTTTTACTTGTTAAACTACTACAAACATGTTAGATACAAAATGTATTATTTGGGCAACTTTATAACTTTAACTCTACTAATAACTTTTCCATCTAGTTAAATGTATATGAGAACTATCATCTGAAGAATCTACTTTTGAACTATGGATGACGTCATTTTCTTTATTCTTCTTCTATTTAAAAAAACACAAACAGACAGAAACGTGTTTGTTAAATGTTTTCGTGAAGATAATTATTAATCACTGATTATAAGTTTTATTTTCTGTTTTTATTTTGAACCCTGACTGTTCTCATGTATCAGGAGCACACTGCCTCCATCTAGAGGTGGTTTGATGTAACTGCACTGGCTCAAACAAACAGGTTCCATTCAATCAGTTTATTGATTTGTTGATCTAGTTCATAATCTGCATGCAGTGCATTTGAACGTGTTTCCAGGAGGGTGAAGGTGAAGGATCGAGTCAGAAACCTGCAGCTGATGATCTGGCTTCAGACATGAAGCTGGATTTAGTTTAAGGGACCTGTTGGAGGAACCTCGGTGGAGGTTACAGTTTAATTCTTGTTGTTACAGCCTATTTGAACTCGTCCTGATTAAAGCTGCTGTTCCTGCTCAGAAACAAGCTCCAAAGAAAAAACAAATCAGGTTTCCCTCCGTTCAAAGTTCTGCGTCTGTGTTGACTTAAAAACCGAGGTTCTTTCAGAGAGCAAAGGTCGAGGATGCCGGAGCCGTGAACCCGTCGGTTTCTAAAAAACTCCTGAAAATGAAGCTGAGTCTCGTCTCTGACTCGTTGTGTGGTTGAAAGTGAAAAGTGAGACACGAACCTGCCGTCACTATCTGAACTGTCCAGGGGTATCTGCTCATCAGGGCCTGGTAGGACCTCCACAGACCGGCCATCCTCCTGCTGAGGGATCACACACACACACACACAGATAAACTGCTTAGAGAACAGCATGTGAGGAAACCACATGATTTCATATATTATAAAATAATACAATTAATGTTCAGGGTCAAATCAGAATGACTCCCAAGTCAGCTTTCCTTTCAGGAGAGAGAAATTAGATTGAAGAAACAAGAAGACACGTGTTTCAATGTTGGGGTTTGATTTTAGAACAATAAAAGTGTCTTTGAAGATTAAAGAGGATTCAAAACATGAATAACTTGTTTGTTTGTTTAAATCTGTTGGATTAACGATTACCACATATAAGCTTCTCTCTTCGGCCTCTCTTGTCACTTTACACATAAACTTTACATGTGAATTATATGAATAATGTTCTCATGACTGAGTCAAAAGCAAAGCCCCCCCCCAGCCACCCAGTAGTCGATGTGACTCAAATCAAGCGCCCCTGCTAATCAGTTCCCTTCCACGATCCATCACAGAAGGTTGATTAGTTTAACTGCTCTGAGCTGCAGGAGATTTTTCTTCTCTACAGAACAAGTCAGACGAGAATTTAATATACACGTGATAGAGGAACTATCACGTGTCTCTATGTTATATACCCGCTTTTTTTAACTTATATATGCAGTCCAGTGGATTCAATCTTTACAAACAACTGATTTAAAGTTTAGATTTCCTCAACCTGACAGGTCCAAGTTGCCCGAATTGAAGAGGAAATTCAACTCGTTTATCAAGAGCAATAAAATATTTACTGGCTCACACGTAAAAGTACAAATATTGAAGGACAAGTTAAATTTCAATGTTTTTCTGGTGAAGTCTGGCGCGAGGTTCAGGCTCAGCCGCGTTAAACCAGTAGAATCTTCGCTTTGGACACAAAGTTCCATCGCAACCGACGAAGATCAACAAACAACTCGTGAAATCAAAGAATCTTTAAGAAACAATGTTGCAACTTTAAATTAATAAATACAAATAAATAAACATCTAATAAACAAAGTGCTGCAGTTCAACGTGATGCGCGTGTGATGCTTTCAGGGTCGTTTCATAAAACACAGTCAATGAAAAGTGTGAATAAAATAAAACGTGGACTCGCCTGCGACTGCTGTGACTGAGCTCCTGCTGCTGCGTTCAGGGTCAACCCCTCAGCTCGGACAAGTGGGAACTGCAGCTCTGTCGATGTTTCTCACTTCATCCACAGGAAGCACTTGAGTTAAGGGATTTGGAAGCTCTTGGTTTGGACGAGTTGATAAAACAACCTTAATAATGATCATAACGATATAACTATAAGTGATACATTCAATAATAAAGAACTAACAATTGTTCTAAGCCAATAATCTGAAATTCATTTAGCTCAAATATATTTTATATATTCAATATTTTAACTCCTATCGCTGTAACCCAGGCTTTTCCCGGTTTGAGATCATTAAAATTCAGCTTTCAATCAATCTATGTATATTTACAAGAGCAGATTATATATTCGTGTAGATGTCTCTGTGTGTGGTCGGGTATTTTTAATAGTTATAATTCTAATCTATTGTAATACGTTCATTTTTCTTTTACAATTAAAATGTCAAGTCAGAACTTTTTATAGACAGGTTAGTTCCTACAGAACATGAAGGCAGCATGAGATCCTGCATTGTACGTCACTTCCGCTGCAAACAGGAAACTGTGACCTTTACCGCCCTCTAGAAGAAAACCACAAAATTACATTTACCTTGACTCACAACAGTTGTGTTGATGCAATGTTTAATTCTGTACAGGTGAGAAGACATTTACAAAAACTGAATCAACGCAAACAAACAATGACAGGTTTTCACAGAGAGGAGACGACTTATCAAACATGTTCGTTTTCGTCCTTCAATTGGTCAATCAAATAATACGTTTTTTCAGACGAACATTTAAAATCTCAAAATATTCAATAGAAGAGCAGGAAATCTGAAGATTTGACGCTAAAACAGGGACTTCTCTTTCCCGTCATTTGACTTTAACGTTTATTAAAAGAAATTGTATGAAACTTATTTATCCTTCGATCTTCTTGCGATGTTCATCAGTCCTCACGCTGCCGTTTGCTTCTCAAAAAATTTATAAATTAGCGACATGCTTGAGTAGAAACCTCCATTTGTTGTGAGATAATCAACTTCCACAGATTAAAAGAGTTCAACTTCCTGACTCACAGTACAAATAAAAGTGACAGCAGCTGATTCTGCTTTCAAGTTATGGAGTTTCCTTCTCCCTCAGCTCAGAGACGTTCCTCAGAGCTCTGGAGGAACAAACCACAGGAACCTCTGTGCAGGAAGTTATGTGTTCATCTGGGTTTGTCGAGAGATAATCGGCACAAGATGGCAGCGCTCGGATTCAGTTTATATTTTGCCCTCATGTCCGGACAGTTTGAAGAAGCTCTTTACATTCTATGACCTGGACAGTGAATGTATCAGCACAACAGTCGGTGTCTTTAAAAACACATCAACAACTAAACCTGTAAAAAATCTTGGCTCTGCAATTTGGAAAACATGGCAGTGATTTAATTTTAAACAAATGTCAAGATGTACAACAAAATAAATAATTCAAAACAATAAAATAAGAAAAAGGCCACAAGCAGCAGCAAGCGAATGAATCAGTCTGACTTATATATCTCCTCCTTAAAAAGACGAGAAAATTAAAATAAAATAATTATTCCAACGTCTAATTCATTAGCTCTCACGTTGTTTCCTACAAAACACGAAGGCACCTCGAGATCTGCTGTGTGCCTCACATCTGATGTCAACAGGGAAAAGTGAAGTTTGCTGCCCTCTAGCAGAAATACAGTACATAACTCCTCCATCAGTCATACTTTATATAATGGCACCTGTGTTTTACTAGTTCCTGCATCTGGAGGAGTTAACCACACACCTACACCTGCTCATAGCTGCATTTAAACGTGTTATAAACCAGATCTTCTAAAAGCTATTTGGCTAACTTAATATTACGCTAACGGGAATCGGACAGTTTCCCTCTCGTCATTGCTTTTGTTCAAGTTCACGGATCTTTGTCGTCCCTTTCAGAAAAAGTTGCCTGAGAAAACTTAAGTTTTACAGAACAGTACAGCAGCTCAAAAAAACACTAAGAATATTGTAATAAGTAATATTTCTATGTTTATGATAAAGACTAGTCTTAGAAGAAAAGGAGGGTGTCGTGTCTTTGTGCAAAATTGTATTATGACTGAATTAACGTGGAGCAGATTGATCGATGTGAGGAACGTCTCTTTCTTTTGTTCCAGTCGTTCAAACCGAGCTTTGCTTTGTTTGAACTTTCTGCAGCTGAATCTCCTCCTGACGACTGAGGAAGGAAATCAGACGAGTGAAATCCTGAGAGGAACCAAACACTCACGTTCATTCTAAAAGGTGTCAACGTCCAAACTCAGCAGCTTCACAGTCGGCAGCTTCTCAAGTTTCAACATTAGAATCAAGCCTTTTTGTTCAGAGTGGGTTGTGCAGCACAGACCGTCGAGATGTCAAAGCCAGAAAATATCCACATGAGCGTCAGCGCTGTGAACTGGGACGTCTCGACACGTTACAGTAAAGAGGAATGGGGAATGGACTGAGAGCTGCCGGCGTCACCTCGAGTGTCAGGAGGACGAAGACCAGCAGATCGGAGCAGCAAGGGGATGAAGGAGTCTTTTTCTTTTTTTTCTAAACATACAAGTGCTTTTGTAACAACGCTCCACGGTCTCTGATTGGTCCTCTGCTCAGATGTCCATCCCCTCGTCACTCTCACACCAGTCGGAGGGAGCGTCCGTGCCGAAGTAACGATCTCCAAAGTTTCCTGAGGAGGAGAAAGAGGAGATGATGAAGCAGCCGGTGAAACGACAGAAGACTCAGACCTGCAGAAACACGTTAATTCATTATAGATATGTGTGAATCTGATCAGATTGAGCCTCTCAGATTCTGGATGAGCAGCAGCTTCCTTTCCTCTGAGACGCTGCTGGACCCATTCATCACCTTTAGACACAATCCTCTGCCAGCTGCCATTACAGGTTAAAGATGAACTCAGCGGAGGCTCACTGTGACGTACAGGACTGAGCCGAGCAGCTCCTGCAGCTCTGTGAGGACAGACAGGTCCTATCACAGGACACTGAGACAACAGCCGTAGACTCGTTTCAGCCCAAAACTATTTTTAATATAAGTTACAAACAGATCAGCAGAGGACAGCCGGAGGGGAGAGAAACAGAAGACGACCTCACCGATGCCGGGGATGATGTGGAACTGGTCGTTGACCTCTTTGTCCACCGCCGTCGTGATGATGCGGACTTTAGGAAACGCGTAGGCCACCGAGTGCACGCCCATCTCCGCCATGAGCAGCGACAACAGGAAGATCTTATCCTCCGCTACATCATGGTCCTGATGAGAGAGAGAAAGAAGAAAGAAGAGAGGAGAGAGGAGGGGAAAGAAGGGATACTCATTTAAGATGGAGAAAAAGATTTTACCTTTCAAACCAGAAAATATGCTCAAAGTTGAAATACACATAATTTCCGCTCCATTAATAGCGTTGAGGGAAACAGTTACATGGTCGGAGATCAACCTGCACAATATTGAATTAAACATAAAACTACTCACCTGCAGAAGGTGCAGATTTTATTGAGATATTATCCATTTACACACTCGGTGGACATGACACACCCTGAATCTACTGCTGAAGATCCCCAGTGTCTATTCTACCTTTCTTACATGAACGAGTGAAGTATATACAGAGACTGGAAGAGGACTGGAAAGAGCCAGTACGACAGTTTCACACCCACTGAAAGATGGAGAGGCTCTTAAGGATAGTAAGTGTTGACCCACCAGCAGAACTCGGACCGCCATGAGAGCAGCAGCTCCGGTGGACACGGTGCTGTCCATCAGGATGACGTAGTCCTCAGTGATGTCTTTGGGCAGACGGAGGTAGTGAAGCTGGAGGAAGGAGACAGGACAGTGAACCTCTGTTCTGTAAAGTTAAAAATCTCTGAAAAGGCAAAGTTAAGGTGAATCCTCCGGAGAATCTCCTTTTCCTTTGTGAGGCGCTGATTCTTTATAGCAACAAGATGGATAACTTGTAATGTCTAAAAGTTGCACACCTCTGGTTCTCCAGTGTCATGGTTGGTCTGGATGAGGATCTTTCCCAGTCGGATGTCTTTGCACACGGCCATCAGAGCCTGCTCCATGGTCTCTCCTGCTCGGAGGATCGATACACCGGTGATCTACTCGAACACAGAGGAATTACACATGTTCAGAGGATTACATGAGGCAGCAGCTCATCTGGGGTTTGAGGTTTAGCTGTGTCGAGCAGCAGAGAAGAAGTCGACTCACTCGTTGGCCGCCCAGCCTCTTGCCTTCATAGACGCCGCCCTGAGGCGTCTCCACAGAAACTGGCTGCAGAGACGAAGGGAAAGAATCAGTGGAAACAGAAAGTGAAACATCTCGTCACCTCCGACTCTACCAGTTAGAGACCAGAACACTGGAGGGTTCACATGGTTTTCTACTGGTTAAACCAATGTTCAATCAAAGCTACTGCTGTTATTACCAACGCCGAGGAGGTTATGTTTTCACCTCAGTCTGTTGGAAGGACGGGATGTGGCTCAAGATATACATTTGAAATTTGAAACTTTTTATTATCACTTTCTTTAACATTTGGAGATTTCTTTGACATTCTCTCAGATTTCCAAGGGAATAATTCATGGATATTGAGGCACTCTGGTGCTTCTGGAGTGAATTCAAGGTCTGAAGGAGTTGGCAGAGATGAGGTCTATTCTTCCAGTTTTGAGTAGTGGACAGATATTCCTTTACTTTTTTACTTTCAAACAGTATTCAACCTTGACGTGGACTGGAAGCCTGAGGTCAGGTACTTGTAAAACAAACACAAGGACCAACCTTGAGAGGTAGGAAGGAGAGGGCGTGTTCGATCAGAAGCCTCATTAATCTCTTGGAGTAAAAGATAAACTCGTCTCGGTTTGTCTCCTTGTTCCTACACAAACACACAAAGGGGACGACAACCATTTGTAAAAGCTTGATGCACACAAGTGAGTCAGAGTTAGGACGTCTCGGCCTCTTGCCTTGTCCATTTTGACTTTCCTCTTCATTTCCTCCAGCTTTAAGGGATTTTAAACATCTTCTAACATCTCATTTACAATAACTGTCAGAAAACGCTGCTCGTGAAATGTGCGAGTGTGATTTGTTGTTCTGACCTGATGATGGTGTGCATGCCTCGGACCTGCGGCGTGCTCTCCATGACACTGAGGGTGTTGGGTAGCGGCTGACCCTGATGAGCCGAGGCCAGAGCCGATCTGTGGCAAACACACACACAGTAAACGTCACGAGTTTAAAACATACAAAAAAACATTTGTCTCTTTTAACACTGAAGGTTAGCGTGGCCTGTTTGTACAGACGAGTCGAGCACAAGAGAAACTGATTTCAGACAAGCAGCTGCAAAGGAAAAGAAAATGAACATGCGTCTGTTTTAGGTTTCAAAGAAAAGTCAAAGAAATCCATGTTGATTCTTGCCAAGCAGCTGACGGTGTTGATACTTCACTTCTAAGTTAATGATACTGACTCATCTCCTTCTGTTAATGTTTCTCTAAAAAACGTCAAGTATAGAAATATGTTTGCATCATAATCTTTTATACGAAATGAGGCTCTGGAGGAAGTTCTTGTCATATTACTGCAGAATGAAGCAGGACGTCCTGTATGGATACAAACAGGGAGGATTGAGTCATGTTTCAGTGTGAACACCATCACCTGGAGCCAATTATCAAAAACAAGAACTCCATGAATTAGTAAATGTGGCACAAACATGTTCACACACAAGCTTTCAATGGGAAAGAGCCGTGAAACAAGATGGTTTGATTTCTGTCGCCAAATAACAGCTGATGTTTGTTTATCTTTTGGGCACAAGTTGTCTTTTAAGAAATTCTCTTCTAATTAACTTGTTCCCATAAAAGGTTATTATACCGATTTGTCTCGTGATTGGCAGATAGACCTTTTCTGTTAATAAATCGGCCGGGTTCTAATAAAAGGCGTCAGAAATATCGAGGTAGCCTATTGGCTGCGTGAAGGCTTTGGTTAGAGATGCACAGCAAGAGGCCGGAGTGCATAGAAGCTATGAGGATGCACAAAGGGAGCCTCACATATCCCAGCGGAGCTTCCTCTGAAGAAGGTGACAGATTTTAATTTGGTGGAATAAAGTGATTAAGAGTGGGGGGGGGGGGAAGATAAATAAGTACAGGACAGGAAGTGAAATTAAAAAAGAGAAAGGAAGAAGAAGAGTATTAGAGCAGAGGAACAGCTCCACTACATCACCGCTGTCGGTGCAACACTCAACAAATAGCTCAGTTAGGTCCAGAATGTAGGTCATGGATTATTATTTATGGTTAATTGCTGCTCAAGCTTTGAGAGGAGCCTCTGTTCCTGCTCATTCATTCACTGAGCAGAGAATTGATCTCAGCTTCAGAGAACGACGACAAAACCATAAAACCAACTTTCACCTAAAGACTAAAGTGGATTTTAAATGTAGCTTCATCTGTGTAATATAGCTGAGACATTTATAAACCAGGCTCCTACTTGTGTTACCTTATTGTCAATGTTTCACCCCAAAGCCTGAGGATGTTTGTTCCATTAAAGTTTCTCTGTCTGTTACAGAAACACAAACCCATCATGTAAAGATGATTGACAGATCCCCAAAGTGAAGCTGAATCATCTCGATGGGTCAAAAACCCGCCTCCTCCATGTTAGCAGATGTAAAAAACTGCTCAAGTTTCAAATTAGTTTATTTTTAATTAGTTATTTGATGGTTTATCGCTTCGTCTATCTTTATTTACAGTCTATGTTTGTGTTTCTTTGGGCGAGTCGGTTCATATTTAAGGAATCAATCACCTCCCGCTGGCTTAAGGTGAAGATCACGAGTTTATCTTTGTGCAGAGTTCTCGCTCCGATGCGTTTTAGTGCGTCTGTGTGAAAGTGGCCTGTGGAGCCTGGTGCGATGCAGATTCAACCAATGTTTTAAAACAGTAAAGATTTTTAATGAGGTTCATAAAGTGAAGCCTGGTCACTGAGAAGAGAAATGAGCTGAGGAGCAGGAGAGCAGAGAATGACCGGTCGTTTACTCCTGTTCCCCAGGTTTACTGTCCAATTTCTCACTTTTACATCTATTGGCTCCGTTCAGGTGGACACCACTGATCACATTCATTTTAACAGCAGGGGATGCAGCTCTGTGCAAAGATAGAATTACATATTTTCACTGACATGGGGGGGGCTAACCTGCTGTTTGAGAATTACACTTTATTTTCTATGAAGGTCGTGAAATAAAAAGGTGCAGGGGTTTTATCAGATGATCGATATGGATGTTTGGGGTCTGATGCCGATAATAAGGATTCAGACATTTCTGATACTGATGTGCATCGAACCCCTTTTATCTGCCTGTCGTCTTTTATTTTGAAAGGATGTGGAGCTGAAGACAGAGAAAAATAACAGCAGTAAACGGAGGTGAGAGGGAGAAGCTGCACAGGTTATCACAAAGTATAAAGCTCTGACAGTCATACCTCACAGTGCTCTCACGCTGGAATGGTTACACAGCATTCAGCCAGCCAGGGGGGTCACACACAAAGGACACACACACACACACACACACACACACACACACAGGTGAGAAACATAAGAAAACATTGAGATAAGATATTGTTCAGAAAATATCATCTGTAATGTCAAATGCTATAAAAGCAATTTTTCAAACTGCAAAATAAATGTTTGTCTGTTTAAACTTCACGTAGGAAAGACATTAACTAAACTGATAATGCATTTGGATTTGTAAATTTTACTTTGAAGTTCAAGTTATTAAACCATTAAGAGTAACACAGAAGTATTTAGGAAACGAATCGATTCCTTGTATGTTCTGAACATGTATGTTCTTACATGAAATTGACAACATGTAAGAAATTGACAATAAAGCTACTTTAACTTTAACTTTAATATTATTTGGTTTAGAAAGAACAACCTTTAGAATCCAAGAAGCTCGGATGAATATTCAATAAATAACGTGTGTGAACTCGTCCACGTTACAGAATGTAGTTGACTTGTGTTCTGCTTGTGGACGTGCTTGAATATGTTAAAGAGAACAAATCATAGTTTGGTGCAGGTCATAAACCGACTGGATGACCGTACGTGTGTGAGTAAAGATAAACCTCTGCTCTCTCACAGGGTCGTTAATCTCAGGTTCCGACTGTGGATTCACCACGCTCAGAGATGAGGGAAGAGAGGATCTCACAAAGGTTTGATTTTGTTATGAGAGTAAATCCACGGTTTGATTTTGTCCGTGTGCAGGATTTCCTCCTGAAACTTGGAAACCAGGACCATCGTTTACCCTTTTCAACCAGCAGAGGGAGGAAGTGGTCAAACAAATACCTTTACTTCCAACACACTCCTAACCAGCCCTCAGGTGGTATCAGCTCCGGCTGAAGAACTGGTTTAACGTAACTTAGCATCTTCGCTGGTTATTAAAGATCTTTGACTGAACCTGTTCTCACCACCGACCTGACAGGGAGCATCAGGGAGGATTCAGATGAGAAAAAGAACCCTCGGCCACGTTCACACAGTTAGCAGAGGATCAGAGGGACCGTTCTGAGGCTTAATGAACTTTAGGAAGTTTTATTTCAGCACATATTACTGCACATGGACAGAATCTATTATGAGACTATTGATTAAATCTAGGAGCATCCAAGTCTAGAGAATTTAGCAGCTAGAGAAGTAGAAATTGTTTTAAAACCAGGTCACGTTAGACTTTTCTTTAAAGAGAATCAACTGCAGATGCTCTGAAATAAACTGGATCTTTCTTATCAGCACAATACGGAGCTGAGGCAGCACTTTCTCCACAAAGTGTCACAGCCTGAACAAAGATTAACCGACTGTAAGAGTGAAAACAACCCAGATTCATAGAAAACAGTAAAATCATGACAATAAACCTGAGAGGACTTTTTACCTTCTCCAGTTGACTGTGAACGTGTTGAACAATTAAATCCAACGCTACGAAATTCTCCCCTCCTGCAAATAACACACAGAGAACAAGGAGTCACAGTTATTCACTGTTTACATAGGGAGATCATTTATATTTTATAATAACAGAGCACATCAAATAAACTAAACCTTATTAAGTATGAACATATGAGTGGACACAATTAAAAGCAAAACTATGATATTTTACACATCAGATTCCCTCTGACCTCTGGGCACCACGATGTCGGCGACCTGCACCGTGGGTTCGATGTACTGCTCGAACGCCGGCTTCACAAACTTGTTGTACTGCTTGATGATGCCGATGATGTTCCGCCCACGCTGTGAAACGTCCCTCTTCAGACGCCGGATCAGACGGATGTCCGAGTCCGTGTCAACAAACACCTTCATGTCCAGAAGCTGAGGGAGAGGGGGAGACATTATGAAGCTGTCTTTGAACATTTCTTCATGTCTTGTGCAGCTTTAGAGGGATTTTTGTGACTCTAAACATCTCAGTGAGAAAGTAAAAAATTTAAGAAAAACTAATCACTTGTTTTGTCCAAACGACTTTTCAAATTAGAGATAATATAATAAAGATATTTAATATAAATTAAGATTTGTTTCAGATTAGAGAAGCTGAACTGGATGTTGTTTTGTCACAGATTAATTAGATTTTCATTTGATTGCTAAATGGATTAATTGAGTGAAACCCTTGTGCATTAAGTAAAGTATAAGTGTGTGGAAAGAAACTCATATTAAAGCTCCGTCAGAGAAGCCGCCAGTCCTGAGAGAGACAGTGAAAAAGCTCTTTGAGCTGCTCCAGTGACTTGACTCCGGGCTCGGCTCACGTCGAGGCATCAGAAGAGCAAACCGAGGAGACATCAGTTATCGTTGTCACCGCTAAGAGAGAAAGTCGGCCGCTGATCCGTCTACCGAGCTCAATTAAACTGAACCTTAACTCAGCAAAAACCAGGAAAAATCCATGAGGCAGTAACACAACGGAGGAGGAACAACAAAGAGGTGTCGGCTCTGCTCAGAGAAAGAACTACTGAGTGTGTGAGTGATGTGGACGGGCAGGACAGTGGGGATACAGGTATAACTCAGTGGCACAACAAGCCGCTGGACTCCCTTCTGCTGTGAGTCTGACAGAAGGACTGAACTAAAGATGGCATGTTGCTGGATAAGCACGGCTGTCGGCTCAGAGAAGGAGGGGAAACGAGGAGAGGATTGTTTCTAAAGGTTTGAGAGCACGGCTGAAGCTGTGCATCATTTTCTAACCTGCTCCAACAGGATTATTCACAGTCATCTCCACCAAGGAGATAAACCACTGGATGGGATAACAACGTGGTGGAAGGATGAGGTGCAGGTGAGGGGAGAGCTCATTAAATATTGATCCAGGTCAGGGACCGATTTATTAGCATTAGCTTGGTGTACCTAATAAACTGCTACCTGAGCCTCCGCAGCCTCTCTAAAACTCACACCTCTTCATTAGCATATCTGATCCGCGGCTGTAATTGACTTCAATTCCGAGAATGGACACGGAAAACAATTAATCACTGTGGACAATAGCTCTTATGAGGATAATCAACAACACACAGCTGGGTCTCAAGGGGGGGGGGGGGCCGTCAGCCTTATCACCACGGTCCAGATCACACACTCACACACACAGACACACAACCCCCCTCTTTACAAAAGGATGCAGCAGCACCGCTCCCCCATAAAGACGACTCCCGCTCAGAGCTCATGGATTTCCTCTGAGCGTCGGCAGCGTCATTGTAAAACTGCAGAATTCGTTCCTCCTCATAAACCTGGTCTACTCGTCTCTTACAGATTCTAGCTGCACTGAAACGACAGAAAACGAATTTCCCTCAGGGGACAATAAACTTGAAAGTGTAGAGGATTTAAATGGGGGGAAAAAAACAGATTTTCTTTATATCCTTGAGAAGTTTTCGGTTCCAAAACTGAATTTTTCCTCAGAATATCATCATTCATAGAACAACCAGAGAATGAAATGCTGAATGGGTTGATCGAGTCACATTTCAGGTGATCTGCGATGGAGAGGAAGAGGATTTTTACTGTTTAATAGATTGAAGCGTTCTTACCTTCAGAAGCTCCTTGTTGGCGAAGGCCAGGATTCCCTCAAAGATCACCACATTGGCCCCGTACACTGTTTTCTGAAGAATAAGCAGATATTGATTAAATAGACCTCCAGCAAGAGGCCCCAAAGTCTGCAGTAGAAGGAGCATCTTTCTACTTTCAGTTTCCATCGAATCAAACTGCGTAAACACTTCCTTCTCCAAAGCCGATGTTTTAAATATTTAAAACAGACTCAATAGACATCACGCCAAGAAATCCATGAAAACCTCAAGCATCTCTTCTCAGGTTCATTATCTGATAAACCTCATCCTGAACCTGTTTGTGTGGGAGCAGGAGGAATTAATCACTCCCTCAATCAAACACAAAATGGTGCTGAGCTTGTCACAATCCTATTAACTTCCTCTTACTGGCGTCGTGCTCGGGTCAATGGACTGGACACTTGGTTATTGATTTGGAGGAAGTGAGAAAGCGAGTGAGCAAAGAATGAGAGAGAGAAAGAGCAGAGGAGAGAGCGAGATTGTGTGTAAAGAGGTAAAGTGGAATCTGAAGAAAGAGATGAGTGTTTATCGATTCATTCATTTCCCTTTTCTTTTGTTAGATGATTTAGTGAGTCCTTAACGGTCTGCGCCGGATAAAGAGTGAGAGAAGGAGAGAAGGTGACCTCCAGCTCTATGAGAGAATAAGAAACTTGACTGTGGCCTCTCGTTGGTCCACATAACAAACACACACATATAAACACAGGGAGTGTGTACAGCCTGCAGCTGGTCGGCCCTCGGGGCCCTCGGGGCCCCGCAGCTTAATCACATTCACATCAGTACGAAAGGCTCATAAAATGATTCTGGAGTCACGAGTCGTGAGAGGCGATTTCCCGCATGGCGTTGTGTCTTTCAGCCGTGAAATTACATTGCAAAGAAAAAGAGGAGTTGTCAGAGTGCAACACGGCCAGATTGATTCTTCACAATGCTCCTGGGACGGGACTCGTGCTCTTTGCTTGGGTTAATGTCCTGTTCACTAAATCCTTAATAATTAGTAAATTAGCCGGCATTTCCATCGGCATCAGCTCTAAAGACTAACACGTCCCCGGGGGGGGGGGGGGGGTTAAGTGATTCTACACCAAGAACTCAATTTCATCTTCTTATGAGGATAGATTATCCCCTTCAAAGTGAAGTGGAATGGTTTGTCCCACTGAGAATTATAACGACGACATGGTTATGATTTGCTAATATAGACGATTATCAACTTTTCTGACAACAAAAGTGTTTTTTTATTTAGTCAACACTCTTAGTCCAACTGTTTTCATTAACTCCAAATCTCCCATAAGCTTCAAGCTGCACAACATTCACACTCACATAAGTGGTCTGACTTCAAGATCAAGATCCATTTATCATTTTCCGAGAAATCATAGAAAAACTTGAATGTGGCAATAGAGTTAGAGAAAGTGAAACTAAATCTTATATGCGCCCGTGATCTGGATCCGCACTGAACCATAATGAGTTCCTCCCGACCCATAAAACATCCTGACAGGACATTTCAAAGGAATCTGTCAAGAGGTCTTTGTGTTACGTTTCTTACAAACAGAAAACCATCAGTTAACACAACGAACAACTGAACACAGGTGAAAACAGATCCTACTTGGCAGAGGTGATGAGTAGTGAGGCCACAATCACAATATGAACAGGTCACATAGCTGCAAAGTGACACATGCTCCATTATCACCTCTAAGGAGAATGTGTTATCACCTCAGTCCATTTGTTTGTTTATCAGCAGGACTGTGCAAAAACTACTGAGAAGATTTCCACGAAAACTTGGAAATCTTGTAAATGAGGTCCTGGGGAATCAAACATCATCTCAAAGGGAGAGAGACAACACGCTGTGAGCTCACTGGGGATGTGGTGAGAGAGCCTCACCCATTCTTTGCGTCTGCAGTGAGAGTTGAAGTCGTACACCGGCACTTTGATGCTTTTGCCCTTCTTCAGCTTTCTGAGGACGGTGACCAGCAGCTCGAAGTCGAACGCGTCAGGGTGGTCAAAGTTATACTCGTTCTTGGCGGCCAGCTCCTCATCTTCTTTATTCAACACCTGGAAAACACGGAAACAGCAACGAGTTAGAGACGCACAACTTCAGACTAAAGATGTTCACATATGGATTGATGTTTATCTTTAAAAGAAACTAAATAAGCCTCTGACAGTTGTACACCAACGGCCAAGACGGTGCTTTGGCTGAACACTTTGGTTCCAAAATTTGTTACAGTGACATTTGCTCTTCAGAATCTGCAGTGCACCTTTGAGTCCAGTCGAACCCTTGTGTCCGATATAATGAATTTCCCTTTGGAGCATTCCTGAGAATGAAACGGACCAGCGGAGAAACTTGAAAACTTAACGCCTGCGGACCATGAAAGAGACGCACCAGCTCATCTGTTAAATTAAACTCAGAAGGAGACGGAACAGAGCAGAATGCAAAGGACGTCTTTTCCCATTCACCTTGAACACATCACACGAGATCTCCTGCACATATTACTGCGTGTGTGTGTGTGTGCGTGTGTCTTTGTGTACATATATGAGCAGGGTGGAGTTTTCCTTTAAGAATGAATCCATCCGACTTGTTTTCACTCACTGGTGTGAACTTAACTAACCTTACAACAACCAGCAACATCCACAGAGACATGCAGACGTAAATTGACTCTTACATTCAGTGAGTAGCGTGAAGCTGAGGAACGATCGACTTCGAGTCTCAGAGGAGAGAGGAGGGGGGGTGTAATTGATATGAACTACTGTGTTGAACGGTTATCAGTCCGAGGCTTTTACTTACTCAGCACCGACAACCCGGGGGAGACAATGTCCACGGAGCGAGTTAATGTACTGCAATGGACCGACGTTTAATCAAAGCTCTTATTTACACTTTAGAATCACCTTGTAGAAGGAGTCCATGGAGAGCAGCACCACCCAGGGAACGTCCAGCGCCTCGATGATCTTATTGGCCACTGTGGTTTTACCAGAAGCACTTCCTCCGCACAGACCTGAGGTGAAACACAGAAGCAAAATGCTCATCAGATCCCTTTCTTTTATAGATCCAACATTTCATCCCGATTTTATAAAATCAAATAACTAATCGCAACCAAACACCAGTGTGATAAGAGCTTCTTGAAATTACATTTGGACCAAATCTGAACCGACTCCCTCTACGTGTTCTTGAGATATCAGGTTCAAAAGGTAAAACATGTGTTTTGTGAGGTCACAGTGGACTTGACCTCTGACCTCTGAACATTCAAATCTCATCATCAAGAAGTTCCCTCAAGACTTTTTTGGGATATGATGTCCATGTGGCTGGAAAGGAGACATATTGTCTCTGGCTATAACTGTTCAGAGGCATAACAAAAATGTCCGTGTGACAGTTGTGTAATGTTTTTCTTGGCACAGCAGAATATTTTGTGCTGGAGTCAAAAACAACAAGAAAAACTAAATACAGCTGCGCCACAGATGAGTCTGTCCGGATCCTTTCTTCACCTCCCCCGACCTCCTGGGTTAAAGACCACAAGTGCAATCCGTCAGGACAACGGCCCTGGGAACTGGGCCAGCACGGCACGCTGGCTGACTGGCCACAAAAGGTGAAACACAGGATGCATTTGTTGTGTGTTTGTTGGTGTGTGCACGCGCATGTGTGCACGGGAACACAAAAAGCCTACGGAGCCACTTCTGTGTTATAAACAACTCCCGGTGAAGTGTTGGAGTTTTTGCTCTGATAAGAACCATCAAGGTCAAAACTGCTGACTGGGAAACGAGGGCGAAACCACTGCAGTGCTCCTCATGTCTGTGTATGATCACAGCATCAGAGGGTCACAGGAGCAAAGCGTCTGTTGTCTCAACGGATTCAGCACAGACACATCCTGAGCAGTGACACGTCCCATTGCAGCAGATTAAACCGTCTTTCCATTAGCAATAAAACCAGAATGTAAGATAACAGCCACCTCAGGTAGCTATGATGCTTCACAATGTTTTTCTACCCACTTTCTCCCTCCACCTTTTCTTCCATCTCTACATCTTCTATCCACCACGTGCTTCCCTCTCTCCACACCCCACTGCACACAGGACGGTTTCTCCTCCTCTTCCTCGCTCTGTGAAGTTCTCTGCAGAGTCCGGTCCTTCGAGCCGGACCCACATCGCCCACAGCACAGCTGAGTGTGAAATTGTGCCCAGTCTCCGAGGCCCATTGACAATAACAGATTGCCCACTAAAGATAATGTCCACCTCTCCCTCCATGTGTTCCTGCTAATGCCCATCTGATGTGTTTAATCACAGAACATTGGCTCCGCAAATTTCAATCGCACAACAAACACACAAACACATGCAGCGTGTGTGTCACGGCTCATTTTAGTACTGCTGTAACTCGTCCTCAGGCAGATATTTAACTGCACTGCTTCAGCAAGATGGAGGCTGGGCTGTAAAAAAAGAACCAGGAATATCTAAAGCAAGAATGTGTGGTTGAAAAGCAAAATACTCTACGGCCTTTAAACTGGAAACTTAAGAAATGGCTTTGGGACACAGTGCTGCGAGTCGGCTCAGACACGCCTGCCTACCTAGCCCACACCCACACACCCACCCCCCTACACACACACACTTTTGCGACAGAAATTTTGTGTGATAAGCTTCTCGCCGACGGCCAAGACCCGATCCTCCAGGGCCGCTTGAACCACTCGCTCCAACATCCAGTGCTGAGGCAGCACAGCTGAGGGGCCCGGTGGTCCCGAGCCGGTTGAACTGCTGACACAGGAGAGCAAGAGTCCCTACACACAACAATTCTGTCGCACAACTGTGTTTATGAGATTGTGTTATGGATTGTTGGCCATTAAAAAGTGATTTACGGACATCCAGTTTGTAAAAGGCTGTTTTCATATATGTTCTGACGTTATCATCATATTCTCTTTATTAGTTTTGACTTGTTGAATTCCCTGGACACGTCCTCTCACAGTTAACGATCTAAACGGTTGTAAATACACAGAAGACGATCAAAGTCTCCTTCTTGTTCTCACCGATAACGAAAGCCTCTTTGAAGGTGGTCCCGGTGACGTTGTACCACGGGGGGCGGCCTGCGGTGTAGATGGTCCGTTTGTCCGTCCTCAGCAGCGGAGGCTCCGTCTTCGACAGGCTCGTGGTCCGCTTCCGTGGCGTAAAGGACGGGGTCAAAGGGCAGCGGGGGACACGGGCGGAGAGGCCGTCCGAGGAGTCGTCCCCACTCCCACTGAAGGGACGACAGAGTTGAGACACGCATGTCAGACAAGATTCTTTAGTGCGCTTCCTAAATTACAAACCTGATCAAAAACGATGGACAAAGACATGAAGCTGTGATTTTTTTAACTTGCAAGTTAACTTTGATTTTAGTCCTGTGTTGGCTGCCATCAGAGATGCCTTGTTAGCTCATCGCCGGCCCCCTGCTGCTGCTCCATGACGGGCATTATACTCATGGCAAGACATCTGAAGGTTCCTCAAAGCTAAATGAAAGGCAGGTCTAACAGAGACAAACCTCTTTCTCACCAGTCATAGCAAATCAGAGTGATGGAGCCATGAATGGGCAGAAACAAGCTGCTAACGTTTTAGAAGTTGCATGGTTCAAAGCCTTCTGTTTAGCTGGTGAGGACCTGCAGACCCTCCAGTGTCCTGCAGAGAGACGAGAGGGAGTCCTGGCTCTGGAGCGTCCCTCTGCTCGGTCCCTCCACAGGGACGTCTGCTGTAGGTGTGCTTGAGGGGGAGGAAGAGGAACTCTCCAACCCTCCCCAGGAAATCACACCACTGCCCTGGACACAGCACAAGGCGGGGGGGCCTGCGTTCACATGAGTAAGGGTGTCATCACTTGGCTGCTACATAACAAGAGACTAGGATCATTACTATGGAGCCTTTAAACTACAGACTGTCCGGTTCCTGTGTCTGTGCTTCCCAAGGAGCATTTCTTGTTTGTGATTTAAATGTATATTTATCTATGTGAGATATGATTAATCTGTGTAAAGAGACTTAAACAAGTCTTCAGGGAACAACTAACTCTTAACTCGATTTGTTGCGGGACAAAAACATTTATTCATGTGCATGAATTAATATTAATGCTTCTATGACCTACATGTGTCCTGCAGTCAAACCGTCATCAACCTGTGAGAAGAACACATCAGAGGAATCTTCCGCTCCAGTCACCACGTGGAGCACAGACCTCATGGGAGGTGTTAGGTGTCACAGACAAGGTGAACGGACAGATTGTGGCTCAGATACAGGATGATCTGCCCCCCCTCGTTGTGTTATTAAACCAGTGTTACCAGTCTAGGGCCACAGATTACCGGTATCTGGCCTGTGAATGTGAAGCTCTCACTTCTTCTGTCCCTCCTCATCATTTGTCCACATGCACCTGGAGCCGCACAGCTGCTGGTTCGTTGAGCCGGATTCACCAGGCTACGTTGACACGTGGTGGAAACCAGTTTGAAACCAGAATAAACCTCCACTAACGACACTAAACACCTTAAAGCCTTGTGTGTATTTTAAAGAAGTGTCCCCATTAGCCAGCTCGGACACGTTCTGCACCAGCTAGCTAGCGTTAGCACGAGGACAGCAGCCGGGTGTGACACGTGAAACCGAACCTCTGATGTGTGCTTCCATGAGTTATTGTGTTGTTGTGTAGTTTGTGTTTTGTCTTTTGTTCGCCGCAGCCCACGCTGGCGCGAGGGCGCTAGCTAGGTAGCGTTAGCATGCTAGCCTCCTAGCAGCAGATATGTGATCATCTTTGTTTCGAACCTGTCGGACCGCGACATGGATCTGTCCGCCTCCGGGGCCTCGTCCGCGGGCAGCTCGTCCGCCTGAGCGGTGCTGCTGGGGGGCTCCATGTCTGGCTCGACTTGGCTCAGCTCGGCTCGGGTCGGTTCAGCTCGGCTCAGCTCAGCGCGGCACAGAAAACAAACACAGCCAGCGTCATGACGTAAGGAGGAGACGTCAGACGCAATCCCAATGCCACATTTACGGAAATCGGAAAAAGCGCCACATTGAGATTTCAAAGTTGATTTGGGAATAATCCAGAAAAAAGATTCTCCAGTTAATTGAATACAACTTATTTATTAATATAAACAACTTGTTTCCTTGATTACACATCTGCACAATAACCGAGTATTTTTCTGCAATATTTATGTTGCACATTTGAAGAAAACTGGCCTGTACATGTTTTAATGTTCCTCCTATTATATATGTAATTTGGATTTTATTCACATTTTTATTCCTACTTAATTTTTCTCTTGTGCAGCTGTGTCGATTACGAATTCCCCATAAAGAGGATCAACAATCTTATCATATACTTCTTAAAAATGTAACTTTAAATGGCTGAACCTAAATAAAAAGGACCCAAACAATAACTAAATACAGGCAAAATAATAATACAAATGTTTGTGTCAGTATTAAATTGTTAGTCCTGTAATCCACAACAATTGATCCAGTAGTCATATCCACTGCAGAGTACAGATTTCTGGGAAGGAACAAAATACATGTGTGCTGATTTCTTTAAGATAACACTAACTGTTTCATTATAGTGCTGTTCTATACTACTGGTAAATTGCAACAGCAACATGGATCTAATAAGAAGCAACATGATGACACAAGTGGCTTCCAGCAAATAAATTCCTCTAAAAATATGGTTTGCGTCGGTTTTAACGTATCAGCTAAGTTTGAGTCAGAAAACATCTTTCAAAATCTGAATAATCGAACAGTGAAGTAATATTACTTCACAAAACAAAACTGGATATTTAGCCAAGAAATCTCATCACCTGAGAAACGATTTACCTTTGTCCTAATGTACCTGAACGCAGCATTGACACTCACAAAACACGTGTTATAAAGAATTTACGTTTTTTTTTAACATATAATAGAGATTTATTAGTTTAATGAACAATTTGTAAATTAAATGCTACGTTTATTTATATCTAACCAACTAGAACTATATGGTAAATGTGTGATTAGAAAGTTATATAAAGACTAAAGTGTTTTACATAGAACTTAATTTTAATCCATTCTTACTAAACTAACAATCAACGGTTTATTCATCGATCAACGTGATTAGATCTTCTATATTTTTTATATTATTAAAGATGTTTTTTTTGCAATAAATTTTGCTTTATCATTTTTACACATGCAATATGGCATTTATACTTTAAAGATATATGGTTTCAATGATTGATCCGCCACATGACAGATGCTGTGTGTTTATCTAACCACAGAGTGACTGTTATCACTGATGTTATCTTTTAAATGTTTATTTAATTCTGTGCAAATGCAATGTCATCAATCTTTACCTTTTTTAAATCAGTATAATTGTTTCATACACATTGGCACTGAATTAGCTTTAATCTGAGGTTATTTTCATGTGGATTAAATAAATACATCTGATGGAAATTAATCTTTAGGCTGTGAAACCTGAACCTGAGAGTTATAGTGATTTTAAAAATGTGATATTTATTGTGAGCTTGTGCAGCCTGATGTGTTTCACTATTAATTGATGCTTATCGACACATTATTATAATCCTCGTTGTGCAGAACTACTTTAAATCTGATGGATTTTCGTTCATCCTGATGTTCCTCCTGAACCAGCTGATCACTCAGACTCTATATCTCCACTGACTGGCTTTTTTATTTTGCCGCAGCTCCGTGTTCGAGGCTCCAACTCCCACCAAACTCCAGCCTCCCTCCTCGGGGTCTCCTCCTCCTGCCTCCCAGGAGCCGCAATGAAGGGAGTCATTGGTCTGTGGTGAAGAGTCTGGGCTCACATGCACGGATGAGGTGTGCACCCACTTTCCCCATCGTCCAGTGAAGAAGACCAGGAGGAGAAAGCCCTGGACCTGTCGAGTCGCTGAACTCCTGCAGCAAACAGAGCAGAGAATCAGCCTCGTTTCCCGGACCGGACACAGGGAGCAGACCGGAGGAATAAATGGATAATAACGCTGCAAATTCGGAGAAATCTCACCTGATGCACGAGAAGAACGCGAAGATGTATTCGTTGAAAATGCAAAGGTGAGAGAAACGTCCGGTTTCACGTGACTGCAGCTGCATGGGAATAAAAACGCATGTGACGAATTCAGAGCAATAATTTACACGAGCATGTTCAACATTAAATTGAACATTTATGTGATTGCAAAATGCTTATCAATATATCGAATATATATGTAAAAATAAGGAGATAAACTTCTGATTGCGTGGAGTTGAAGAAAGTGACCAATAAGAGGGTGTGGACAGATTCCAGGTGGATTTTGTGAGGGGACGCTAAAGAAGCTCAAAAGTGAATATTGCGCAGACCTGCAGGAGGAATCCCAGCATGTGTGTGTGTGTGTGTGTGTGTGTGTTGCACAGGTTGTGTAGTGGCAGCAGTTGTTACTGTGGTGCATGTTAAGCGGGCTGCGCCGGCTGTTTTATGTGAATGAACAAATTCATTTCCATGCTTGGCTTGTTTCTGGACAGCCTGTGACAAATGGCCCCGGAGCCAGTTCACTGAGCAGCGCTAAGAACTCATCATCTGTCATTAGAGGCGGCGGCTCCGTGCACGTTGAGGCTGCGTGCACGTTCAGACTCCGTGCACGTTCAGGCTGCGTGGGACGAAAGAGACTGAGGAATTAAGAGTATATATGCTGCCTGTGGGTGGTTATACCTGTAATACAGGAAAGCACATAAAACTATTTTATTTTGAATAAATAATAACAATAATAACAACATTATTATTATTAATATGAATAATGACAATAAATGATCGTGGCCTATGATAAGATAAACAACTAAACAACCCAACGACTAATAAAATACATTAGTGCATCACACGTTATGAATAAGAGGCTGCCTTGCAATCGATATTATTATAATAAAGAATGAGGTGTTGATAATAGAAATAAAGCAACAATGATAGCAAAGTTACAAGCCGCAAATCTAGAAAGATTTTTAACAATAAATAATAAATCTTGAATTGTGTGCTGCAGTAAAAAACGTGGAGAAAAAATAAATATCCTTTCGTTTAGACTAAAACAATTTCCAAGCGCAGTTCTTTTGATTAAATAATAAATAAACATCTATTATGATCAATAATCTGCAGAAGTTGGTCACGAGGATTTTTATTCTCATTCTTGATCCTGTTCAGCAGTTATTTTTCAGGCCTAGTGGTTCGTCTGTTCTGATCACGACACGTTTTAACAACCGACACGTTTTAACAACCGACACGTTTTAATAACCGACACGTTTTAACCACCGACTCCTCTGATCAACTCTGTCCCTTTCTAATGCGACGTGTTGAAGAAGTGACGTTTACATGTATTTATGATGAATATGAAGCTGCAGATTTCAGGCCTGTGAGGAAACATAAATGAGATTTATCATTATTATCATGACGATGGGTTCAGAGCGTGTGTGTGTGTGTGTGTGCGGGGGGGGGGTGTATTAAGTGCTGCTGTTTATTTCCACGCGCGTGCGTGTGCACGTGCGAGAGAGGTGTGCATATGGCACAACATTTGAGATTTCATGCACCATTTGCAGCGCGCGCGCGTGTGTGTGCATACTGGCTTTTGTGCCTCCTCAGGACCGCTCCAGTCTTATAGTCTTATCAGTCCCCTCCTCAGGCCCAGTATACCAAACATGGTCCCCATAAGGTAAAGGGTCTTCTCTGAGCTCCTGGTGAAGTTAGGTCAAGTTTATGGTTAGACATGAGTTGGTCATGGTTAAGGGTAGATATTTTGGTTAGAGATTTGATGTGTGTGTGTGTGTGTGTGTGTGTGTGTATTTACAGTGTTTTTCCCCAGCTGGCTCGAGTATGTTTTGTTTCTACTTGGCCCACCTCTTGCAACCTAACAGGATCACGTTAAATAACCTTTAAAACAACATTTTGAGGACTGATGTGGGCCTATACATTATCTTGGGAAAAACATAAACGTGGCCAGATCCCATGAAATTCATGAATATGTAAAAATGAAGGTTTTTCCTTTCTGGGAAAAAACCAGGATGCGGCCAGGACAGTTTAAAAAAGTCAAATGAAGTCCGTGACCACGAACGTGACCAAGCTACCAGAAACGAGACAAAGACCCAGATCCTCCCCCTGACGTGTGGATCCACATTTAAACCAATTTGATTTCATATATTATAGATTTCATATTTAGAGGACTGATTTCTATGAGTGTGTGACATTTGGACAGTCGGGTCTCGTCGGAGGAACAAGCTCTACTGAGAGACATCCTACTTTTTGATTCACACCAATAAATCCCCTTTGATACTGACTTGTTCATCACTGCGTCTCTGTGATGTTTCCCTGGTGTATTTAACAAAGCCCGTTTCCAGGACTGGCTCGATGGCAGCTGTGATGTTTCTGGCAGTGAGTGAAGTCAGAGGGTTGATACTCGTTTCATACTTTGGAATCAAACGCTCTCACTGGGACCTTCTCCCACGACCCGTTAGATTCATGAGGGTTGTTTTCTTCACACTCTGATCAATGGAAGTTTCTGCTTCTGGCCCTCATAAAAAACCATGGGGTCTTTACTTGTGTGGATCCAAGATGTCTGCCCTCATGTAGTAAAACGTTCCTCCAGTCTGTATATCAGCTATAAAAACATCTTTGGAAGTAATAAAAAACAATAATCCCGATAAGACCATCAGGATCATCGTCACTGGACAAACACTTTTTCCCCCAGAGACAAAATGTTTTTCCTCTCACTGCAGCGTGGCCCTCTCACTGCAGGCGGCGTCATGTCAGCTACAAATAATAGTTTATGGCGCCGTGATCACAGCTGTAATTAAAGGCTCTGTGGTTATTTCTTTTCGGGGGACAGCTCCTTCTCTTCATATCATTTCACAGATCGATGAATATTCCCTCAGGTTCTGCACTGCTGAGGCTGAGAGTCAGAGAAGGAGCTCGGACCGGCCCTGTGGGATACTGACAAACAGATGAACACGATTTCAAATTGAAACTCAGTATTGATTATGTTTTTACGAGACGCAGATTATGCTAGGCGAGCACCTAATGCTCCATCAGACGTCTTTCATTGCTGCAGAAAAGTGGAAAATGTTCAAACTCATTCCTGATCTGGTTCTTCAGTCGGTACAGAGAACGTAGATCAACTGGTTAAACCGACAGCTTCAGGCTCAGCTCTCTCTTCACCACGACGGTCCGCTACGACGCCCACATTACTGCTGATGCTGCAGCGGCCCGCCTGTGGATTTCACGCTCTATTTTACCATCGCTCGTGAAAATCACCCCGAGAGGCTGAACCTCCTTCACCCGGGACGGTGACCTCGCTGCCCCACTGGAGCAATCTAGCTGTTTCTGGCAAAGAACCAAGACCTCAGACTCGGAGGCGTTGTTTCTCCTGTGAGCAGCTTCACACTCGGCTAAGAGTGAAACCTGGAGGTCACAAGCTGGTGAAGCCAAGAGAAACGTGAGCCACAGCCCACGTGACACTAGGGCGCCCGGCT
This sequence comes from Platichthys flesus, assembly GCF_949316205.1. Taxonomy (NCBI): domain Eukaryota; kingdom Metazoa; phylum Chordata; class Actinopteri; order Pleuronectiformes; family Pleuronectidae; genus Platichthys; species Platichthys flesus. Next base: position 19,730,556 of record NC_084962.1, read on the forward strand.
GCAGCTTCTCTAGTTCCTTCTCTAGTTTGATGGCCTCCCTCACCACTGGTGTCCACGGGCAGATTCTGGATCTGAGGCTGAAGGTGTTTGACAAGCTGAGAAGTCCCAGATCAACCACTCCGGAACAGGTCTGGCCGGCTGTTCCTCCCAGTCATCCCACTGCAGGGTTCTCCTCCATCTCTTTCTTGCTGCTCTCCCTCCACCTTTCACACTCAAAATCTGTCCTATCATTAAAAGTCTCAACAGACGAAAATCGGAACCACAAAATTCTACAAGGAGACGTGAAGATATCTCTGCAAGCACACAAGTGATAAACTATCAGATACTTATACTTTTTGAGGTATTACAGCAATTTGTCAGAACAGGGGATACAATGTGTTTAATCCATTTCTGCTCAAACCAGGAAAAACTCCCTTTAAAATACTGAGATCCCCAAAGAATATAATTTCCAAACTTGAGTTAACATGATCATAACTTGAAAACTGGGTTTTTGTCCATGTTGTTTGCACAAAGGACGATGGTTGATGAGATCAAGATACAGAAAATATAATCTACCCAGGTTCTAGTTGGTGAGGAGACTTTTTTACCAAGTTATACAAATATATTTACTGGTTTGACTGTGAAACATTTATGATCTTTACATGAGAAACTCTTTCTCGTTTTTATTGTTCTGTTTTTATCTGTGTAACCAAACATACTGGAGCTTCCAAGCACTCCAGTGTGTGTCCACAGTATGTGACGTGTGTGTGTGTGTTTGTGTGTGTTGAGTTTATATGTGTATTTGGTGAGTATTTGCTCTTGTGTCCCACTGATTGAACAGAATCCGTTTCACACTCCACTGGTTCTGTTTGGTGTGGACGTCCCAGCAGTTGTGTGTTTTTCAGCATAAACACAAACCCAGTCAGGACCAGTAGACATGATGCTGGTTGAGGTTAGATGTGAATGGTTGTTAGGCAGTGATAAGGTTTTGGATTTGCTACACAAGTGATAGAAGGCAATGCAGTGTCCTTAAAAGGATAGCAGTGTGTGGGTGTGTGTGTATGTGTGTGTGTGTGTGTGTGTGTGTGTGTGTGTGTGTGTGTGGTTTTCTCAAGTGAGCCCAAATTAGTTTTTTTCCACCTCATTTAGCCAGATCATCAAAGCTCCTCCCCCGCACGGCGAGAAAAACCAATTGCTCATGTGTGTGTGTCTGTGTGTGTGTAATGGAAATGGGGAGTCAGCATTTTGTTCAGTTCACATGATTCAAATCCAGTTGTATGTACACGTGTGTTGTGTTACATGTGAATATCCACATGTGTGGTTTGACCTTCAGTCAGTGTGACCAGGTAGAAACATTAAAATCATCCTTTGTCCTCAGTTACAGTTTGATACCACAAAACAGAGATGATCATCAGGACCCAACTCTTGATTCAGCTTTTGATATGAAATCTTATTATTAAATGTGTTCAACGACATTTTTGCTTTATGAAATGAGTCATTTGGGCGAAAACCTCTATTTAAATGTACAAAACAAACACAACACACTCACTTCTCCTCGGTGTCTGCAGTCATCGATTCCAGCCGGTCCACCCCCCCCCCCCCCCCCATGGCCCGTCTCACCTCTCTTAAGTGAACATTGATCCTAATCCACTTTGTCAGATTTCCACTTTGTTTTGCTTCCAAACAAGAAAGTGCTTCGCTGCAACATCTCTTCACAAAGTCAATTCTAAGAACAACAGTTATATTGTAGATCTGTGGCGGTTTCAGGGTGAACTCACACCTGGAGGTTGAAGCTCATAGTCTGTTGACATGTTGGGCAGAAGACGCCATAATGTCCACAAACTCACCGTGGCACCAACAGTCCAACAAAAACAACAACAACACCTGCACAATACGAAACTGTGTGTGTGTCTCACGTTCCTTTGAATCCCTGCAGCTCCTTCCCGGACTCCAAAGAGCAGTTCCCCGACTTCCCGTTTAAGAATGGCGGCATGGCCGGCGCCATCGAGCTGAAGCGACCGGTCGGCGCTCACTGCCACGGCTCCAAGGCCTCGGTGCGTGAGGACAGTGCGGACCAGATGCTGGCCAAGAAGAAACTCTACATCGCCTCGGCCGTGTGCCTCGTCTTCATGATCGGAGAGGTCATAGGTAAACGCTCAGATACAAACCTCAATAATAAATAGATGGAAAACCTCAGTTGTGTTTTTTTAGAATGAAACAGGTCAAAACAACCACACATGAGGTGAATCAGAGCTTTTTCTATAATCAAATGTATATTCATATAATGTTCAAACGGTTTTTTTACTTTTTCTAAAGGAATGTGAGCTCATAAATACGGTTAAAATGTGGTTAAAAGTCAAATAACACCAAACATAATAAAAATCATGAGATGCACACTTTTACTTTCCTGTGATCATATGTGAAAATGTTATTTAAAACAGTTAAATACCCAATGATACATATTTAACAATGATTTTTTAACACAAAACAGTAGAAAATCTCCACATTTGAATTAATGAAACTAGATGTTTCACCTTCTTGCTCGATAACAGCCCATAATTCACTTTAGATTTGTCTTTTCTAATAATCAGTTTATTCCTCTCATCACTATCGCTGCCACACAACCTTTGCCACAGCAGACAAATGAACACAAACCCTCTGTTGTGTTGTGGTTTCCTGCAGGAGGCTACCTGGCCCACAGCCTGGCCATCATGACGGACGCCGCCCACCTCCTGACGGACTTCGGCAGCATGATGGTGAGCCTCTTCTCGCTGTGGATCTCCTCCAGGCCGCCCACCAAGACCATGAGCTTCGGTTGGCACAGATCAGGTCAGAAGAAGGGGTCGTGTGATTTCTTGGTTGGATGACATATGACATTTTAAGAATAATGGCCAATTTGTGTTATGTAAATCTATTACAATGACAAAAACAGTCAGATTGTGTGAGAGGAAGCTTTGTCTGGTGTCCGAAGCTGTAATCCCAGAGACTCCTGACTCTGGCTCACTTCCCTGACTCCACTGAATTGTAAGTGTTTGCTTATTTAACTCTGGATCAGCTGTGTTTGATGAAGTGAAGCCGCTCCCTGCCTCTCTCCCCTCCTCAGAGATCCTCGGGGCGTTCATCTCAGTCGTGTCCATCTGGATCGTGACGGGGGCTCTGGTCTATTTAGCCATCGAGAGGATCGTACGCAACGACTACGAGATTAACGGCCATGTCATGTTAATCACCTCCGGCTGTGCTGTCATCGTCAATATTGTGTGAGTGCCTCGAAACCCTAATGAGCCCTAATGGCTTTGATAGAGAACATTAGAACCTGTGGTGGTGTTGTTTTAAAAGTATAAATCTGGAACTTGATGCTCATAGCGGACTGTTTATTAATGAATCCCCCCCCTCGTCCCTCTGTCTCTCTGCAGGATGGCCTACATCCTCCACCACTCCACCACCTTCCACGCTCACGGCAGCGGCTACCACCACATCGACGAGGACGGTCAGAGTCCCGGCCCCCCCCACGGCCACGGCCACAGCCACGCGCTGCTCGGGGGCCACAGCAACACCAGCGTCCGCGCCGCCTTCATCCACGTGGTGGGGGACCTGCTGCAGAGCGTCGGCGTCATGGTGGCAGCGACCATCATCTACTTTCGGGTCAGATATAGATCACATTCCTGTTAGGGTGAGACCGACATGTCAGTTTGGTCCTTAGACAGAAAAACACCAGATGCGATCGAGTCCCTCTGACAAAACTGTGACTTTAGAGGGTTAGTTAACAAACATGACATTTCAATGTGTAGAAAGCTTCAATTTATCCAGAGTCGTGTTTATTATGGATGACAGGGTTCAATATTTCTGTCTTAATGCAAGATGCTCCCTTCCTTCTCTGCCCCGAGCATGTTGTGACCTAATGAGGGGGGGGGGGGAACAACATCTGATGTCTGCCATCTCCTTCTCCCTCTTTCAGCCGGAGTACAAGGTGGCCGATCCCATCTGCACCTTCCTGTTCTCCGTCTTCGTCCTGTGCACCACGGTCACCATCCTCAGGGACGTCTTCAGGATTCTCCTGGAAGGTACCGGACCACGGGATCACCTGTTCATAAAAAGAAAGACTTAAACAAGAGTGTCATCACTGAAGAAATCTGGATTTAGATGTTCTGAATCGTTATCGCTCTCATGTAACGGTCTGCAGGTTTATAAAGAGATCAGCGACCTTGTCAAACTATCCATTTTAAAGATGCCACATGAGAGGAGGTGGTAGTTCTGACCATTACACCCAGTTCTGTCCTCCGTCTGCAGCTGTCGAGCTCCGACCTGATCCAACAAGGTCAAAGTCACTCGATGCTTTTCCCCTGAGTTCATTCTGAACGCTAACGATTCCTTGGACGATGGTAACTCAGCACAGATGTGTGCAGCTGGAGAGACTCACCTTCACTGCAGCTTCAGAAACACATCACAGGCTGAACTGAGTTTAAAGATTCTGCTGAACATGTACACACCTCCATGGGCCGGATCAACCTTTAAGTGTATGCAGAACAGAGAAGAAGAACCCAGATGGTCTCATCCTGGCGATGTCCCCCAAGACTTTTGGGGACGTTCTAAAAATCTGTTTGCACATGACTGATTTTACTAAGAACTCATTAGTGTCCCCTTTGGCGTCTTTTCAGACTCTTAGGGACGAGGGAATGAACCCTAGGATGTTAAAGAGCAGCTCGATGGCTGCAGCGTTCATTTCACATCATTTAATTCATATACGTGAAATAAAACATCGCAGGTTATCGCTGAAATAATGTAAACGTGCTGTAGGGCAGAAGTGTAAAGTTGTGCCTCCTGTTTTCCAGGTTCTCCTAAAGGGATAGAGTTCAACTCGGTGAAGGAGGTGCTGCTGTCGGTGGACGCTGTGAAGTCCATGCACTGTCTGCACCTCTGGGCTCTGACCCTGGGCCAGGCCCTGGTCTCTGTTCACCTGGCAGTAGGTAACGTAACGCAGTGATGCAGCCCCCCCGCTTCAGTGAATTCAAAAATGACAATCGATAAACCAGATCACAGGACTCACTGTGTTCTCTTCCTGTTTCCTGTTGCACGTCAGAGGAGGGAGCTGATCCCCAGTCTGTTCTTCACGAGGCCACCGAGCTGCTCCAGACCAAGTTTGGCTTCCGCAGCATCACCATCCAGGTGGAGCTCTACTCCGAGGACATGAGCCACTGCTCCCACTGCCAGGACCCCAGTGACTGACGCTGACACTGGACCCCGACTGGACTGAACCCTAAAAGGACATGGAACGGCTCAGGCACATCCTCATTCTCTCTGGGCCGCCTCAGTCAGAGCTGTACTCAAGAAAACAGCTTCCTGGTAACATAATGTGTAGAAAGAGCTTTTGGTAGATTGTTGTGTTCGCCATCAAGTCACGAGAACTCAGACAGCGAAATCATCCATGTTAGGAGAGAGTACACCATCAAGTCCTCAGTGAATAAGGGGGTGTGGGGGGGGGGGGGGGGGGGGGCCCGGACCCCATAACCGTCTGACCCCCGGGAAACAAGGTGCTCTTTTAAAGAAATTTACCGAGACAAAATCAAGGTGGAGACAAAAATACTGATTCAGTCTTAACAAAAACAGGATGGAATGTGTTCAATACAGACGAACATACCCAACATGACCAGCAGGGGTCCATCACGAGCAGCCTTTCACAGCCTGGAATTAAGAATGGGATCACACGTCCAAAAGCTTTAAGACGTAACATGAAAAGTCAATTTAAAGGATCCAGCTCGGTTTATTTGAATGCATCAAATTCAGGTGAAAACTCATTTCTGTGGTGCAGTCTGTCCAAGTGGGTGATATTTAAAAAAGCACTGCCTGATTTTTAGTATTTCATGTAAATTAAAGAAACTGCCAGACGAAGAGAACATGTTCTCAAGGCTCCTGCTGATTGTCTAACTTCCCTGGAAACACAAAATCCTGAATCCCGGATGCATCGATCCTCCCGGGGACACATGGATGACTTCGATGTCTGTTGTCTCAGCTCCAACTTCACCAAATGATCTTCTACCAGATTCTCACTCCTCTGTCGACTCATCTTTGTTCCACTCGCCTGCTCCTTCCCACTGAAGGTCCGACAGGGAGCTCCACTCTGCTGCTCGGTCCTGAGTCACATCCTGAAAGAGTTTCATCTGCTGAAAACTTCTTTGAACGTCTCATCATTGCAAACTTCTCTGTAATTTGCTGACAGACGCGTATGAATAATACCTCAAATATTAACGTGCACATACTGTTGGTCGTTGCCTGAGAGAGATCAGAGAAAGAGCGAGGGTCACATCGTGCGGTCACATCGTCCCAACATCGATATTAACAGAAGAATCACGATAAATGAAAACCATGATGTCAAAGCAGCTTTTCCACCAATCGTCACAGAATTTATCACAAAAAGAAAATGTTTCTAGTCTGAGGGACTTTTAAACTCTTTGATTTGCAAGAGGCATCGTTAAGTCCTAGTTTGAGTTGAAGAGGAAAAGTTCAAATGTCGAGGATTTGGGTGAAATGATCCCACACACGGGCCTCGACCTGAAATGTTCTTATTCTCCCTTTAAACATTTTACTGTTCATACTCTTTCCTGGAAGCGTCGGTGGGTCAGTGGGAATACGAGGATGGGTTGATGTGTAGTGGATCCGCAGTTTCTTATGATGCCGACAGCCTCAAATCTAATGTTAAGAGCTTTTATCACTGGTGGTTCTTCTGTTAGTTTTATTGTGTTGCAGAGTTTGTGTTTCAGTTTCCAGAGTCAAATCGATAAACTCACCTTGAAGCCGGTTAACAGTGAGCAGAGTATCGAGTCTGAGGGCAGCAGGGATTCAGTCCCTGTTGGACGATTAGTTTGAGATTCATTCATCTCAAGCATCTGTCCCTCGTCCTGCAGCTTCAGAGGAAACGATCCCTCCACAGCGTCTGTCTGTCCCCCGTCAGCCCATCTGTCCCCCGTCAGCCCGTCTGTCCCCCGTCAGCCGTCTGTCCCCCGTCAGCCGTCTGTCCCCCGTCAGCCCGTCTGTCCATCCATCCGTCCACTCGGGTTTCCCAAGTCAATCAACCTCAGTCCTCAGTTACTTTGCAGTTTACTGATCCGTGAAGTCGGATAAATATCTGACTCAAAATGGTGCTTGTGTTTGTCAAACAATTTATACAAATAACCGGCACATTATTCTGACCCTTTACTAGAGGAGGATGGAATCAATGAAATGAACTGTGTGCTGTGAGGATTTGACCTGAGGGACAGTGTTTCATTTAGAAGGGAAACAGGATAATGAAAGTTTAATTTGAATGGTCGTATTTCAAATGGAATATGGTGGTGCGCCTGCTGTCACCATAACAATATAATAAGAACTCATCCTCTGATTGGCCGTAAAGACCAGCAGCATTTCTCTGGAGCTTCATCCTCTTCCCTGGTTGGTCAGAGTTTAGGACTCCAGTCATAATCATTCCTATCATTTGCACCAATGAGAACTGCCCATGAGCCCATGAGCCGCTCCACGTGCTTGTGACAGACATTGCACATTGTAAACGACTCGTCCACCTCCATCCAGATCCAAATAGCGTGCATGGTTGTTTGCTGTTATCTAATATCATGTACAGTCAAAAGTTTCTTGTTCAACTGCCAATCAAAATGTGTTGATAGACCACGCGAACGATTAATCAAAGAAAAAAAATACTCTTCTTTAAAATTCTATATTTTCACCATTTCTAAGGATAAACTGTATATTTACATAATTCTTTCCCTTTAAAGCCAGAGAAAAGCAGAATATGAATATGGACCCAACAGCGATGAGTCAAAATGTGACGAAGACCAATGAGTTTCACTTGAGTTTCAATATCGTTCAAACTGCAGCTGAACTCTGATAACAGTTCATCTAATTCCAGAAAACCTCTGTTCCTGTTTGTTCACTATGGAAGTCTACTGTCTGAGAATGCTCTCTGTATTGTGCCCGTGACAAATGTACGTTTGTGACTGTTGTAAATATGTCAAATATTGTGTATTTTCTGTGTATGATTTTGTGTATACTTGTGTAAATACATTCACCGTCCTTGTACAATCGGCTCTTTGTCTCCGTGTCCTGGTGATGATGCGTTAACCCACTCGTCACGTCTGTGAAGTTTAATATTTCATTTTTATGTGTGTGGCAAGAGATTTTTGTAAAGTGAAATAAAAGACTGCAGATGATGGAGAGAGAGAGAGAGAGGCTGGATTATTACGAAGCATGAAATTAGAATCTTAATCATTTATTGAAACATTTTTCATTAAAAAAACATAACACAGAAAAACTGACTAAGAGCAGGTCCTGTACAGTCTGATACCTTTATGAATTACATTATAATATTGACAGTAATTATCATCATGACCGACAACATTATCATTGTGTTTATTAAAACTATTTCAGAAACTGTCAATTAAAGTTGTAAGTTATTAGAAAAATAGACCAACACGCATGTTTCAAACCCTTAAATCAACCTGTCACGTCTCTAAGTATTTACATATTTAAATGTTTTTGTAGAGGCTGGAAAATAAATTATAATAATTTCACTGAGCTTTCTTCTGCAAACTTAATTAAAATGTTTTAAATATCAGAAAAACAACAGGAATAAATTCAACAGGTAAAGAAACAAACATATTCAGGGGGAAAAAGAGCTTAAAATTTCTAAACATTAAATCCAACAGAGTCTCAATAAAAAATATTCAAGTATTTCCACTCAGCTAAAGCCTGAGTTGTCGAGAAAAACTACAAAAATACAACGGCATGAATGATTCTAACGAGCCTGGACTCCCCCCCCCCCCCCCCCCCCCGATGATCTGAGGGGGGGTTCTGAGGGGCAGGAGAACAGAACCAGAAGGTTTATCGTTATTATCTTTAGTGATCTAAAAAAGTCTTAAGGCGTCAAAGACTCTGGAAACAGAACCAGCACAAGTGGTTCGGACCAAAGTTCAATGAGACACTGACATTCTGATAAAGGCAAGAAGTCTGAGAACTCAAGATCACGTGGATCACAATGGAATGTGTCGCTGGTTCTGAACCAACACTTCAACACTCAAAATCATGTAACAGAAACACGCACTAAGCCAAACCACTGCAGGTCAGACAGGTTCACCTCCGAGGTTATTGATTCATCCGTTTGGTTTTCAGCAGGATTGTGTAAAAAAACTAAACTTGGTGAAAGGATGAGAAACGGGCGACGACTGAAAAGGTTTGATTTGGGGACAGATCCGAGGATTCACTCACTTTAACACCGAGAGGTAGGAAGTCTTCTGATCTGATTTCTCAGGAATTCATTAACGGATGTTCAGAGACAAATATCAGCCGAGTTCATGGGACTGATCCGTGAACGTGTGCAATTTGCTTGATTGGATTAAAGTGGACTGTTGTTGTTGTTGTTGTTGATAAAGAACCAACCTGGCTTATTCTCCACAGTTCAAAAGTAGAAGTAGAACAACAGCCACGTTCAGGAGAAAATCACGAGGTTGAACTGAATCCTTGAAGTCGTTCTGATCCTCCAAGTCAAACCTTTTTAAACGCGTGTGTTGTCACTGATGAATTTATCTCCCTGGAGCAAACGGCTGCAGGTGCTGACCCCTGCTCCTGAGGTTTGACTTCATGACAGTGAGAGTAGATGATGATGATGACGAGCAGGATCCTGATTCCACCGCTGCCAAACACAGAGAAACTGGAGCGAACAGAAACCGAACCTGACCCATTAGGGATCAATGATAAATGAGTGTTTTAAACGAGGCACTGCCGACTGCTCTAACTGCCCAACGTGTGAAACGACTAAAACAATATGTCCGTGAGACGTTTGGTGAGAAGTGAAGCTCGGCTCGGCCTGAGGAAGAGAAACCTTCCTCGACTCCACGTGAACCTCGAACACTTTCAGGCAGAATTCCCACGGTAAGAGTTTCCTGACCGTTTGACTTTGAACTGGCTGATGGTTTAAATCCTTCTACTTGAATTAAAAAATGCTGCGGTCGATCATTTTAAGCTATTTGAAATATGATAAACAGTAAATGTGCATTGGTGCTAATGACTCAGTTTTTTGCAGGTTTGTTGTTTTGCAGCCAAACAGCCGTGTAACAGTGTGATCCACCTTCTGATCCTGCAGCTCGGCTCCTGCTATCGCTGCTCCGTCTCGGTCTGGACGGGCCCCGTCTGCTCTGTGGGCGAGTACAGTGCGTTGAACTGGTTCTGGTTCCCCAGGATCATGTCCTTGATCTTGGGGCTGATCATGCTCCTGATGCAGTTCAGGCGGACCAGCCCCGTCTGGCCTCCCGATGCCACCCAGATGTGGCAGCTCATGTTGGGGTTGAAACGCACCTGAGGAGGAGAAGAGGAAGAGGAGGAGAGGAGGGGAGGAGGAGGAGGAGGAGAAATGAACGTTTCAGACCTCAAACCATCAGGAACATCAGAACAACACACGTGATTGTTAAGATGAAGGAAGTTGTGGGACATTTAGTCGTCATTTAACTTGGATTATTCTTATTAATATGATTTAATAGTCCCGTCCTGTGTGAATGACTCAGCTGCAGCTCTCAACACCCCCGCCTCCTCCTTCATCCACCCCCCCTCTTCATCACTATAAATCCTTCAGGTGGGCCTCTCTGCTTTCCTCTTTTCTCTCAAGTCACTCTCTCGCTCCGTCTCATCCATTTATCCCCTTCAGACAGAAGATCCCGTCACGCAGCCGATGGCGTTTTGTTTTTGGAGATTGTCCCGTGAAGTGTGCGTCCATCATCTGCTCCCAGAGGGCACGGCGCCCACACCCACCACTCTGCTGCTCTTCAAATTAAACACATCAAATCCTCAAATGGCTGCTCTCCATCTCCCCCCCCTCCTTCCTCTGAGGGTGACATTTTTCTCATTTTACACATCATTACATTCTGCCCGTCTTTACAGCCGCCCATCAGAGGAAGAGAACGAGGGAGGAAGAGGCTCCTCTGCCATCACCTGTCTCTCTTTCCTCTTTAGTGCTGGTGTTTATCCTTCACTTCTTCCTCTAGGTGTTGAGGTGCAGCGGGAGTCTGATGGTGTGTCACAATGTGTGTGTGTGTTCGATACCTTGTGCAGCGCGCCCAGTTGCATCTCGTCCAGGTTCATCTCCGACTTCAGTTCTGTGTCTTTCATGTGTTTCCAGGTCGCTTGCTTCTCGCATCCTCCGAAGCTGAGCTGGAAGTCGGAGAGGATGAATTAGTTTCAATAAAGCTGATGAACCAATGAATATACAGGAAGTTAGAGATTGTTGGTGAAATATATATATCATTTCTGAACACTCATAATCAAAGGATCATCTGAAGTAGAAGCTCTCTGAAATCTTTTAGTTTTCCAAATGAAATAAATCATCACAATCATTAATATTTTTAAACCTAATCTGGTCTTTTATTGACCTTTTCATTCCTTTGATTACTCAGTTGTTTTTGTGTGTTGCCGTGTGTGAAGCCCTTTGTGAGTTTGGCTTTGAGGAGTCGACAGATCCAGGATCTCCTCAGTGTCTCACCATGTTGCCGTCTGAGTGGTGGAGGCAGAATCTCTTCACAGCCTCTTTGTACGTCTGGAACGGCAGAGGGGCCCTTGTTTTGGTTCGACCTCTTCGTCCTTCTCTTCCGTTTTCACTAAGGCTCTCATCCCCTGCTTCAGATCCAGGATCTTGTTCTCCCACCTCTGCTCCCTCCTCCTCCTCCTCCTTCTCCTCCTCCGCTGCTCCTCCCATCTCGGGGGTTTCTTCCTCGGTTGTAGCGTGAGGAACCTGAGACGTTGTGTATATGGGCTGAAGACACAGGTTCAAGAAAAGGAGTGTCTTCAAAATGTAACATATTCAACAGTAGTGTTTTAACTCGAAAGTTTATGTTCTGACAGTTATTATATCATATTATTAACTTAGACTAAAATCAGAATCAGTTAGGACAGAAAAAGAAACTGAACTTACAAATCGTCTCTCTATCGTGCGTTTGATGTACGGGGAGTTGTAGGTTATCTGAGGCAAAATGGAGAAGATCAACTCGCCGAGGCTGTCCGCTGTCACCACGCTGTTCAACCAATCAGTGTAGGATATGGACTGCAGGAGAACAGAAACAGACCAATCAGCACTGTTCAGTGGTTTTCTCTGGAGTCACTGCCACGCTGTCACGAACATGGTGGAATGAAGAACGTTTTTTTGGCTCAATATGAACCGACTGTAACTTTCAGGGGAGAAAACGAAACAAGCTGCAGTGAAATCAAGAGATTTAAAGAGAGTTTGAGCTTTAAGAAAAATCATGAAAAGAGCAAAACTATGAATCCTTCCTTATGACAAACAGGTGTCTGTGTGTTCTTAATTCATCATTAGTGGGTTGATAAATAAGTGTGAGTTGAAATACTTGGTCCCACTCACCCACACGCTGCCGGTCCGAGGAACTGCGTAGACACTTTGCATGTAGTGGTCAAAGAAGTGGACTCCGTGGGAACCCTTCCTAAATAAATTAAAAAACATAAGGAAAGGACAAATGTCGGGTTCATAAAACCTCTGATTCTTCCATCGCCTCGATCTAACATGCTAATTACAGACAAAGCTTATCCAATGTGAGTTTAACAGCCGTGTTCAGTGTAAAGTTCTAGGAGGTCAAACAGAAAAGTCTTCTTACGCCACGTAGGCGGCGTCCTGGGCTAACAGGTAGCCCGGGGCATTCAGTGGCCACTGGATCTCATTGGTCAGATGGCGTTTCTGAACAGTGACTGGGTGATCGAGCCTCTTCAGGTCCCACGTCTTGATCAAGCGATCTTCTCCTGCTGTCACCAACAGGTTCCTGAGACAAACACACACAGAGTTCGACAACTTGAAACCTGATTACACTGTGTCAGAAACACACAGCGGTGTATGAATGTGGAAAGAGAGGAAGAGGATGAGAGAGAGGGAGAGAGGGAGAGGGAGAGAGATGGAGAGGGAGAGGGAGAGGGAAAGAGAGAGGAGAGAGCGAGAGGGAGAGAGAAAGAGAGAGGAGAGGGAGAGGGAGAGGGAGAGGGAGAGGGAGAGGGAGAGAGATGGAGAGGGAGAGGGAGAGGGAAAGAGAGAGGAGAGAGCGAGAGGAGAGGGAGAGGGAGAGGGAGAGGGAAAGAGAAAGAGGGAAAGAGAAAGAGAGAGAGGGAGAGACAGAGAGGGAGAGGGAGAGAGAGATAGAGGGAGAGGGAGAGGGAAAGAGAGAGGAGAGAGCGAGAGGAGAGGGAAAGAGAAAGAGAGAGGGAGAGAGAGGGAGAGGGAGAGGGAAAGAGAAAGAGAGAGAGGGAGAGAAAGAGAGAGGAGGGAGAGGCAGAGAGAAAGAGAGAAGAGAGAGGGAGAAGGAGGGAGAGGGAAAGAGAAAGAGAGAGGGAGAGGGAAAGAGAAAGAGGGAGAGGTAAAGAGAAAGAGAAAGGAGCGAGAGAGAGGAAGAGGAGGTAGTTTTATCTCTTTCAACATGGCTGTGTAATTAAAAAGCAGTGATCCAGACACGATGTTTGTCCTCCTCTCTCTCTCTCTCTCTCTCTCTCGGCTGCAGAATTAATCTTGTTATTCAGACTCGGCTCCATCACTTTCAGATCTGCCTTTACAGAGTCGACACTGACAGGAAGCGGACGGGAGAACACGGCCGTTCATCAAATGATCCTCTGACTCGGCAGCAGACCAACAACAATGCAGGGAGGCGAACGACAACATTAATTATCTACAGGAATGTATGTAAACAAACCAACAGACAGACGGGGGGGGGAGAATCACCGCTGATACTTTAACTGGAGGTCAAACTGATGTAGGAGGAGTTTGACAGACGATCAAATCAAACACTTGAAACTTTCTTTTAAAACTAATTTCCTCACTTCCTCCCAAACTCTTGATTCATGTCAAAGCAGGAAACAGTCTGTGAATCCATTTGCTTCACGTGAAACGCTGAGTTCATCATTTTCCAGGTCGCCTGTCCTCACCTCAGAAGACGACTGTGCAGATTCATTCCCACTGCAGATTTTACTGGAGAGGAGACTGGGACGACTGGACACACCGACTGGCCAATATCAGGTTTTTAATAAAAAGCCACATTTTGACTGGGGTTATTGCTTCAGCCCTGATGCTGACTCGCACTGCGGACCAGTCAGTGAATCCTTGTGGCGGATAGAGGTGATGCAAATGACCCCTCCATCTCCTCCTCCCCCCCATCTACACAAACATCAGCTAATGGAGCAGGGGATGTGAGGGGGGGAAATCTTGGGCTACGGCCTTTAATTACAGTCTTCACTCAACATGCTCATGTTCCTCCAGTTCCCAAAATCATTATAAAGTCAAACGGAGCTTCTAATCATAGACTTAACGATATAAAAAACTCTTAAAATGTAAAAATTTGTATAGATTATTCTCTTTAATACAAAAAAGCATTTAGAAACCTGCATGTCATTCAAATATCCATAAATGTTCCTCAGAGGACAATGAGGTTACAGAAGATCTCACTGGAGATGATTGGAGCCCAGAGAAGCCGCAGCCTGCAGGTCAGTGTGCAGAGAGAAGAGAGGCTTCCTCATTTGAATGGTGCCGGCTCACAGGGGACACTGCACACGAGGCCTTGTACCCACATCATGAGTTAGAGCCTGAGGACACTGGAGCCACGGCCCTTCTGCCAAACCTCTGCACAGCTCTCTGTAATCAGGATTGATTCTGCTGCTTTTTTGGCAGCAAAGAACCTGAGCTGCCTTCAACCCGTCTTTTAAAGGCTTGTGAATGAAAGGGCCGAACTGGAGCAGATTCTGTGATGCTTCTTCTTTTGCTCGATAGAAACTGATTTTATGATGAGAAAAGATTTTACAGATTTTACAGAAACACTTTTTCTCTCAGCTGATTTACAACATGATCCCTGACACGGCAGTAAAACATTAACACAACCATTCACTATTCATGAGTCATAATTCCCTGTGATGCAGTGACAAGCTGAGTTGTTGCTTAATAAATTACTGGTTTCAGACTCAGAAGTCACAGCATGTTATCTGGAGAATCTTGATGAATATAACACTATGATTGACATACAACAAGTAACTTGATTTATTCTAAGTGAACATTTGTGCCAAATTTGATAGGATTCTCTCGAGGTGTTCTGAAGATATCGTGTTCAAAACAATGGAATGGACGCACAACCTGGAACTCGCCACCACGGGGACATCAGTGAACAGAACCTGACATTTACCTGGAGGCGGGACAGAAGGCGAGCGCCCGGACAGCGTGGTCGTGGGCCAGTAAACATCGAAAGGGAAGCAGAGTCAGAGAGCCGTCCGACTCTCGCATCTGCAGCAACGAAGACTTAGTGGACAGATCCCAAAGGCCGACGACACCTGGAGACAGACACCAACCGAAAGAGTGTGAAGCGGCTAAAGACCATAATGGATTCTATTCCTCTAACGTGCAGCAGACACCAGTGAATCATGTTTGTGTTGGTCGGGAACCAGGCGGCTCATTTGTTCGGTCTTTCAGACACTGAACCAATTCATCAAGAACATCCGCATGAAATCAATTCATACCGTCGTAGAATCCAATAGCTATTATATTGTGTGGTTTCTCCGGCAGCCAGTCCATGGACAGGACCTGTCCACTGTGCTCAAGGCGAGGGGCTTTGAGGGAGCCGAGTTTCAGCGTCAACACGGCGTCCGCCTGCAGAACAGGAAGCAACACAACAAACACTGCTTCAGATACAACAACACACAGTTGGATGATATGTTCTATCGTTGGGTTTTGTCTCTCATCTCATCTCATTTTCATCCGCTTATCCGGGGTCGGGTCGCGGGGGGAGCAGCTCAAGCAGGGGGCCCCAGACTTCCCTTTCCCGGGCCACATTGACCAACTCTGACGGGGGGATCCCGAGGCGTTCCCAGGCCAGTGTTGAGATATAATCTCTCCACCTAGTCCTGGGTCTTCCCCGAGGTCTCCTCCCCACTGGACGTGCCTGAAACACCTCCCAAGGAAGGCGCCCAGTGGGCATCCTTACCAGATGCCCGAACCACCTCAGCTGACTCCTTTCTAAGTGAAGGAGCAGCGGCTCTAATCCGAGTTCCTCACGGATGGCTGAGCTTCTCACCCTATCCCTAAGGGAGACGCCAGCCACCCTTCTGAGAAAACTCATCTCGGCCGCTTGTACCCGTGATCTCGTCCTTTCGGTCATCACCCAGCCCTCATGACCATAGGTGAGGATAGGAACGAAGATCGACCGGTAGATCGAGAGCTTTGCCTTGCGGCTCAGCTCTCTTTTCGTTACAACGGTGCGGTAAAGCGAACGCAATACCGCCCCCGCTGCTCCGATTCTCCGGCCAATCTCACGCTCCATAGTACCCTCACTCGCGAACAAGACCCCAAGGTACTTGAACTCCTTCACTTGGGCTAAGGACTCATTTCCTACCCGGAGTAAGCAATCCATCGGTTTCCTGCTAAGAGTCATGGCCTCAGATTTAGAGGTGCTGATCCTCATCCCAGCCGCTTCACACTCGGCCACCAGCCGATCCAGTGAGTGCTGAAGGTCACAGGCCGATGATCCAATGAGGACCACGTCATCTGCAAAAAGCAGTGACGAGATCCTCAGACCACCGAACTGCAACCCCTCCCCACCCCGACTACGCCTCGATATCCTGTCCATGTATATCACAAACAGGATTGGTGACAAGGCGCAGCCCTGGCGGAGACCAGCATCCACTGAGAACGAAACTGACTGGCTGCCGAGGACGCGAACACAGCTCTCGCTTTGGGAGTACAGGGATTGGATGGCCCTGAGGATAGACCCCCTTACCCCATACTCCCGCAGCACCTCCCACAGTTTCTCCCGGGGGACCCGGTCATACGCCTTCTCCAGATCCACAAAACACATGTAGACCGGATGGGCATACTCCCAGGCCCCCTCCAGGATCCTTGCGAGAGTGAAGAGCTGGTCTGTAGTTCCACGTCCGGGGCGAAAACCGCATTGTTCCTCTTCAATCTGAGGTTCGACGATCGGCCGAACCCTCCTTTCCAGCACCTTGGAGTAGACCTTACCAGGGAGGCTGAGAAGTGTGATGCCCCGGTAATTGGCACACACTCTCTGGTCCCCCTTTTTGAACAGGGGAACCACCACCCCAGTTTGCCACTCCTTTGGCACTGTACCCGACTCCCACGCGATGTTGAATAGGCGTGTCAACCATGACAGCCCCTCAACACCCAGAGCCTTTAGCATTTCTGGCCGGATCTCATCAATCCCTGGGGCCTTGCCACTGCGGAGATGTTTGACCACCTCAGTGACCTCCACCAGGGAAATTGACGATGAAACACCATCAACCTCGAGCTCTGCCTCCAACATAGAGGGCGTGTTATTCGGATTCAGGAGTTCCTCAAAGTGTTCCTTCCAACGTCCGACAACCTCCTCAGTTGAGGTCAACAGAGTCCCATCCTTACTGTACACAGCTTGGATGGTTCCCCGTTTCCCCCTCCTGAGGTGCCGGATAGTCTTCCAGAAACACTTTGGTGCCGACCGAAAGTCCTTCTCCATGACCTCTCCGAACTTCTCCCACAACACGTTGGGTTTTGTCTTATACTTTAATGACGTTTTAAATCAGCTTATGTGAAAATAGATTTAACAGGGAGAGGAATGTGACAGGGGCCTACCTGGTATATCGGCAGCTGCTGGTTTGCATTTCCTGTGTAAAGACACATAAATCACGTTAATTGCTAAGCATTCAAATCGGAATAATTTCATAGAACAAAAAGTTGTAATTGAGCTTTGGATGTAAATCTGCTTCACGTCCACTCGTTTAAACCCTGTAAGTGTTCACACTGTTTTTACTGGATCTCTAATGTGGGTTTCATCCATACACGATATGGCAGCTCTCAAAAGTGAAGCCAATCATCTTGAGCGCCCCCTGGTGTTCGGCATTTTCACACCATTTCATCTCTCAGCTCAAAGACAGGCTGTGTGTGATGAGCACAGTTTGATGTGACAGATGATGGTGATTATCTGGCATCATACACATGATTTGGGTTAATTAATATTAACACCAGCTGCAAACTCACATCCTCAAGTCCTGAAGAGGAACAACAAAGATAATGAATAAAATTACCACATACACTAAAGCACATTCACTTGGCCTCCCTGTGACCCCCCCCCCCCAAAAAACTAAGTCCTGGATGACTGACAGCGTCGGGATACACAAGGTGTCAGCTACTAAGCCTTAAATTCATAGCTTCCAACACTAACATCTGGCTCGGTGATGCATCTTCTTTGTCATTTCAATTATAGATCCTTGTCTGATGGAGAACGGCTCTGTAAATTATTTCACCGTCTCACATTCTCCCTTTTGTCTTTTTCCTCCTCCTTCCTCTCGTCGCCACTACACACGCACACAGACACACAAAGACACACACACACCTACATCCACCCCCCGACAATTCTGCAGCTCTAACAGCCTCCTCTTCTCAGTCTCTTCCTCATTTATTCTGGAGACTGGGCGGACAAAAACCATTTATAATTATCTGTCGTGAACAGCGCCGGGCCGGTGGGGAAGACAGGCCCACGCCCCGTTTCAACCCCCGCCCAAGACAATTTCACCTTTGACCCTTGCAGCCGATACGGAAACACAGAAATCATTTCTACGTAGGAAACTAATCTGTTTTCAATAAGAACTCATCTTGTCCGGTTAAGAGAAGCAAGTAAAGCGAGTAATTTAGAATTTACTAAGTATATCCGTAATGTGGGGAACACCTTGAGGCTGTGTTTATATGAATTTACATATATATATGTAAATGACCATATTGAGAAGCTTGGTTTAAGTCCAGGTTCAAGTCCGGCTCTGTGGTCGTCAGTCTGTGTGTTCAGGACACAGCGTCTTCTAATGTGAGCGCTCTGCAACCTTTCTATCCAATAACCATAACCTATGGTTGGAAGCGAGCGGCTGACACAGTCGCTCTCTGGAAACAGACCCAATGACCCGTGGCCACAAAGTAAAATGGAAACTATCGTCCATGCAGCTACGGGGGAAAAGGGAAAAACAAAGAGTGGAAATGTCAGGGTTTATAGAGCTTTCCTGTCCCGGCTACAGCCCTGAAGGATTTCTTAATCAAGTGTAATTCATTAGAATCATCCAATACAACGTTTGTCAATTAAATACCAACACACGGTGCTTTACAACCTGAGTAAAGACAAGTGTGTCATAAAATAATTGTTCAATAATCGTAATTGAGGTAACAGTTTAAAATAATCGTGATTTGCACAGGTCAAAGAGACCAATCAGAGAGTTAATAACATTTAATAAAGTTTTTAATCTCATGTGGTTTTCAGCTGAGAGATTCTGTAGTTTAATAATATTCAGAATGAAAATCTGCACACAACAATCTTCATGTTACACAACCACAGACGAGTGTGGATGTGAGAAGGTTGTGTTGCTCTAATCTCCAGTGTTTTGAGATGCTGTGGTCTCAGACTGGTGTAGTGGTTCACATCAGTCCGTGCCTGAGGGCAGTCGCAGGCAGATCAACACACAAATGTGTAGATATATAAACAGCTTTGTGTGCATGATGGATGTGGCCCACGAGGTCGCCATTAATCTCATTCACACAGCGTTCCATCAGCGGAGCCCCAGAGGCAGCTGACGCAGGGATCTGAATGGACTGGACCACAGGCCCCACCATCCATAATGTCAGCATATATACACTCCTGGAGCTGTCTGTGTGTGTGTGTGTGTGTGTGTGTGTGTGTGTGTGTGTGTGTGTGTGTGTGTGTGTGTGTGTCTCTCAGAGGAGCGATTCACTTCTCCCCTTGTTGAAGCAGCATTAAACTGTTTGATAGCCTCCGAGCACACCACACAGACACCCCCCCCTCATGGACACTGTCCTACTATTGAATATGATATCTGGTGCATTTAATGATGTCCATGGTGTGATGCTGTTTGATGGATTTCATACTTAGGTTTGAGTTAATCACGTTATTGATGAACGCCAGTAGATGAATCATCAGAGTGGCTCAAGCTGTTTATCGATTGGTCCATCGTCAGAAAATGAATCAGCAAGTATTTTGATAGACAATTAATCATTGAGGCCATTTTTCTTGGAGATATAAAATTATTTTCTGCTTTTCTCAGATTTTGATGATTATTAACTGAATATTTTAAGGTTTGTTTCTCATCGTCACTTAAAGAGTTTCGATGACCATTGTTCAAAATCTCTTCAGATATGTTTTTTGACCAAAGCAGATTCACCAGGTAATTGAGAAAATAAATCAATAATTCACTTTCCCTCTTCAAAGTTCCACCAGCCTCTACATCTTCACTTCACTTTGTGAGTTGACATTTTATAGGTGATCCAGGAGTCCCCACTAATTGAGCTCTGTGTTGCTGCGGTCGCGTGTCTCCACAGGAAACAGCAGGAATCACACGATGGACAGACCCACTGCAGGCTTTAGAAAGACAACACTGCCCTCTGCTGAGCACCCGGACGCACAACACCGTCTGGGTGTGTGAATCTGCTGGAGTCAGGCCCGTTTTAGAGTTAAGGAGGTTGTGTCTGAGTCTCACCAGAGTCAGGGAGCTTCTTGTTGGAATGCAGAGCTGCAGGGTGGGGGAGGCTGTAGATGGTGACCACACCGGACGAGGAGGCAGCAGCTAGAAGACCGAGTCGGGGCAGGAACGGAGCCTTCAGAGGTGCACAATTAAAAAAAAAGTCAAATAATGTCTAGCTATAAAAACACCAAATCAAATCTACTGGTTTTCCAAGAAGTGACTTTTCTCACCTTTCTGCCACAGCTGGGGAGCTCCCAGCCTCCAGCTGGACACCACTTCAGATCCCAGATGAAGCCCTTGTCCTGAGCTAAGCCGTAAGCGAGGGCCGGCTGAGAGTCCGGGCTGCAGAGACCAGACGGAGGTAAAGACTCAGAACAAGAAGCATCACAACAAGCAAAGGAGCAGGAAACACTACAGTTTGAAACTTCATGAGCACCTGCTGTTGTACTCCATCATGCCCACGTCCCACAGCTGAATGAGTCCAGGTCCCGTGCACGTCTTGTTGACATAGTGCTGGTCGTCCATGCCTCGATGGCAGGCCACCGCGATGTACTGTGTGGCCGGAGCTCCATCGGGGGTCGGGCACCACTCCATGGCCCAGACGGGGCCCCCTGCATACAGCAGCATGTCCCAGCGTGCTGTGTGAGCAGGCACCGCCTCAAACCTGGTGAGGGACATTCACAGAAATGTTTAGAAACAATAAAAAAGGAGTATTTTCTCCATTTACCTTAAAAAACGAACTAACTGACTTTTAGATCAACCAGGTTCACACATACTTCTATAACTAGTGTTCAGACACATTTTTCCAAAGGAATAACTTTAGTAGGAATCAATGTTTTGATGAAGATCTTTCTCACCTGTTGAGACTTTGAAAAGACGCCTCCTCCTTCCTGAGGCCATCTCTGGAAACCTTGAAAGCAGCTGAACGGAGCTCCTGAGGCAGGTACTTCTCCACATCACTGAGTCCGATGGAAGACACATGAAAACAGAGAGTAAATTAATCTGTATAAAAAGGTTCAAGACACTAACCTGGGCACAATGCAGACAAGCCTAGAGTTTTTAATTTCCCAATCTAATCAGAATCGGTTTGTTTCCATTTCAGCAATTTAAAATCATAATGTTTTGTTGGCACTCTTATTAAATCAGGTAATTTTTATTGCATCCTCTTCTTCTGCAGTGGTTTAACAGCAGCTGACTGGAGATTATTACAACTCCTAGTGGCAGTCGATGGAAATGTACATAAATACCCATTTTCTTTTTTCTCATTTAATGAAAATCTGGTAGAATTTTCAATTAATTTCAATGGTAACCATCATAACTGTGGTTGAGATACACAAGTCACAAGTTGTCTGACATGCAACAACTGACTGTGATGCTACAGTGGGGAGATAACCAATGTCCAGTTAAAAGCACAGCACACGAAACATCCATCCGTTTACTTCATGCCCCTTGAAAACAGCATTAAAGGTGAAATACCTCTGAGATACAAGGTGCCAGTTGCTGGTGGAGGGAACCCACTCTGGGAACACCCAGCTGCTGTAGTGATCCTCGCGGCTACAAACACACAAACATATCACATCAAATACTATGAGTGTGTGTTGGGGCAACTAATAACAAACCAGTTAAATTACCAATACTAGAAACAACCACACTGTGGCAGTATCTGCAGCTACTCACAATTTCTTGTTCGTCTCAAAGCTGTTCCAAACAATTGACATGACTCTTAAGGTGAGCCCGTTGCTGGTCCTGGCATTAGAGTAAACCTGCTGGAGAGAAGACACTGTATTTACAGTCCAGTTACATCTAGAGAAGTCAGAGATGATGGTTTTATCTAACAGGACACTTCAATTTCATTTACATAGGGATTATCTATGATTTGATAGTTGTGGAGCTGCTGATCTCTATGAACAGATTCTTAGATTAGGATAAGATTAAACTTTATTGTCACTGCACAGAGTAACACGTACAACGCAATTCTAATTTCAGAGAAACAGCAAACATCAGAAAACCACTAACAGTGTTCCTGTTGATGTGAACACCTGCTGGACGTCCTCCGAAGTCTAAGTCTGAATCTGACTCCCCTGCTTCCTCTTCTTCTTCCTCTTCCATCTCATCACCCTCGAGTTCTTCAGCACCGGGCACAAAGTCATCATCATCGTCGTCGCTGTTAGAAGCACGTTTCCTTTTCTTACCTTGACGCGCTGCAAAGAACAAACATTGATGTCAGGCTACGTAACGTCGAACGTTGTGGTCTGTAAGGAGGTTTTCCTCAAAGCACAAAATAACTCAAACAGAACAAATACAAAAACTTACAAATTAAAAGGAAATATACATTTTGGGAAGTTCACTTATTTTATTTCTTTCCATGAATTAGTGGAGACGATTGACACTCCCCTGATATATCCAGCTATGGCCAAATTTAGCATAAAGTCTAGAAACAGAGGCTAACAGCTAGCTAAGCTTTCTGCAATGTGAAAACATGACTGAGTTGGAAAAAGCTTTCAACAAAAATGAGATGGACCCGTCAGTCAAGTGGGAAACATTACCAGCAGGACTTTCCCAGTACCTTTGCTTCCTTTGGGACCTTTCGCCTCTTTGTCGACTTTACTTTTGGCACCAGGCTGGGAATCATCATTGGGATTACCAAACACCTCTTTTGCCAGAATCTGGAGGTACTTCAAGGCTCTGGAAGAGATAAATCACATTATTGTAGATTAGATTCATTAGATCACCATTTCAGAATTTATTACTCATGTAGCATTGCGTTAGCTTTTAAGTTTAAATAGACTCTTACTGAACAACAGGTTTCTCTTTCTATGCACAACAGTTAACACAGATGATTACTGAGAAAAGGCACAAAACAAAGATCGATTTGGATATTTTAAGAATGTACATTGGATCATACAAATAACTAGATATACCACACGGTGGTTGTATGCCTACGCCAACCAGTGCACTGCCAGTCACCATAATGCTTTGGGAGGTCAAAACAACCTTAACCTTTGACCTTTAACCACCAAAATCCAATCAGTTCATCCTTAGGTCAAACTGAACATTTGCACAAAATTTTAAGAAAATCCCTAAAGGCATTGTTCAGCTATCGTGTTCACAATTGTGGGAAAGTCAAAATGTCATAATGCCTCTGGCCACTGTGGAAAAATACGACTCACACACATAGGTTGTAACTGAATTCAGTAAATCGAATGACTCACGCTGTGGCTGCACCTCTCCTGCGGCGGCCGCCCGGTCCGAACGTCTCCTCAACTGGAACTGCATCTTCTCCCTGAGCCTCCTCAGCTGGTGCTTCTGCCACCAGTGTTTCCTGTGCAGCCTGCTTTTTCTGATACTTCCTCTTTGGCTGTGGCGTCCCATTTTCCTGCTGCACAGCTCCGTCCTCTCCAGCTGTCTTTTTAGCAGGAGTCTTTTTGGCAGGAGTCTTTTTAGCAGGAGTCTTTTTAGCTGGAGTCGGTTTTGCAGGAGTCTTTTTTGCGGGAGTCGGTTTTGCAGGAGTCTTTTTAGCGGGAGTCTTTTTAGCGGGAGTCGGTTTTGCAGGAGTCTTTTTATCTGGAGTCTTTTTCGCAGGAGTCTTTTTCGATGGAGTCTTTTTAGCGGGAGTCGGTTTTGCTGGACTCTTTTTTGAAGGTGTCCTCTTGGCTCTCGCTGCCTTTTTCGGAGTTTCCTCTGAGGTTATTCCATCAGACTCCTGAGCTGCTTTGTCTGTTGCTTCTTTTTCTTTATCCTCAGCAGGTTGTGTCACATCTTCACTCTTTGGCGGACTAATTTTCGAAGGTGAACTTCTCCCCCCCGAGCGCTTTCTTGGTGATTTTGTCTCAGTTGACTTACCATCAGTTTCAAAATCAGCATATTTTGAGTTTTTCTTCCGTTGCCGTCCTCTTGAGCTGGGGGTTAATTCCGGATTCTGCACTGATGGCTTCTCTTGCCCTGTGAGGACAGTGACAGTGTTATTCCACAGTTGTACAAGACATTATATAAGGGAAACAATATACGATAATAAATATATATAATTCTACATTATATGGCAGATGACCTGGTAATTAGTCATTTGTATTCTTTAATTACTATTTTGTGTGTTTAAAAACAAAATCTCACTTAGTAGAACGCAAACCCCAACCAAAGCCCAACAGACGAAAACTTAAGCTCCTTCGTGGAGATAATAACAATGTGACATTTCACATGATTATTAGCGATATTGATTGATCTTATCTTAGCGAGTGAAAAAAGCAGAAACCTGGTCCAGGGTCAGTGGACTCCATCAGCTCTGGGGTTCTCGTGCTGTCGCTGTCTGATCTGGTGCCTCCTCATGTGTAGAGCAGGTTCCTTCTCATCCGGCTCGGCTGCTACTCAGAGTAGAAACACAGAACCAAGGCAAACACTTATTGACTTTCTGGGTGAACCCGACTGTCTGTCAAATTAAACCACACATGTTTTCTTTAAGTGAGTGTGACTGTAATAATGCAGTAATATTTCATCAGGCTCCCAGTTTGTTCTGCTTCGGTCCCGACTGACTTTGTCAATGACATCCACTGCAGCTCTAATTTATGAAGCCGGAATTTTCCAATATTTGGCAAAAAATAATCAAGAGATTTATCAATATTGAAAATAATCCCAGGTTTTAGTCTTGAAGTTGATAGTTTTAAATCACGAGTACACGTACGGTGCATGTGTTTGTACTATAAATGTTTGTTTAGCTCCAGGCTGAATGTAGAAGTAGTATTACAGCCAGTGACTGCTGAGTAAGTTATTGTTGCTTTGGAGTTTGTTTCTTTAAAAGAAGGAAAAGAAGCAGTTTAACATTTTGCATTTTTTGTGTCTGATCAACCAACAACACACAGAAGATTCAGACTTGACATGGAAACTCTGCCTCCTGACGAACCAAAGCTCGTGCACCAAAGTGACAGTTTTATTGCCTCTTTCGCTTTGACACAAACACACGACTCACACATTCACAATTAATACAGAATCTGGAT
Source organism: Platichthys flesus (assembly GCF_949316205.1). NCBI lineage: Eukaryota > Metazoa > Chordata > Actinopteri > Pleuronectiformes > Pleuronectidae > Platichthys > Platichthys flesus. Next base: position 19,756,031 of record NC_084962.1, read on the forward strand.
GTTTCGAATCCCCTCAACGATTCGGCATTAATGTCTCACTCGACACGAAGCGACAAGCGAGTGAATTCCACTGATACAAACTGCTGGAAGTCGCTTGTTTTCGAGGTGACTCGCATCTTTGCTGCAGCCACGCTGTTAAGCTAGCAGCCGCTGCTAAAGCTAACTTGTGACAGTGGACGAGCGGAGTGTGGCGCTTCTGTCTATCCTGTTAGATCTGCTGTAGTGTTGGAAATCAACCCCGGCACCGGGAGTCGTACCGGCAGGGACGACTTGAACCATTTATATCTCACCCTGCCTTAGTGCCGGGCTCTCTGCCCCGGTGGCGGAGGCGGAAAGGCGGCGCACTGAACCCGGGAAGCTGGTCTCAGGTCTCGCGGTATCGAATCCCAATGTCCGCCGAGCGGGACCAGCACCCTGGAGACTTTGAGGAGCCGCGCAAACACCAGCGACACTCGCCTCCGGACGATCCTCACTCACCGGCGGCGAAGAGCAAACATCTCCGGTGCTGTTCGGGTCGATTCTCGCGGATTTCAGCCACACTCACAGCGCCATGTTACTGCTCCACACCGCCCCCTATCGGCAACCAGGAGACCGGGATCCTCTGCAGCAGCTTCGGGTTCAAACCTCACTGACTCCACACCTCGTTTATTACCGTCTTACTGGTTTTTAAATCTTATTTACACCAGTTTATTGCCATTGGGAATTAGTTTTGTTCTTCAGATTTGATCTCACATACTGGATTTTATTTTCACGTCTTCATTTCTTTTATGTAAATTCGTAAAGCACTGAGATGTATTTCATGTGTGAAAGGGGAAATAAGAATAAACTTAATGAGGATGTGGTGATTGCGTTTGTTGGTTAATTGGCTGGATGTTGATTGGCTAGTCACTGGTTGGTTGGCTGTTGGTTAGTTGTTGATTGGTTGTGTTAGTTTTTCGACATTTTCGTTGACTTCTTAGAGAACTATGTTTGAATCTTGATGACAAAGACATATTAAGGGGGTTGGTATCGATCAGTGTGGGAAGATCCGTATACAAATCTAGTATTCTATTAAAATGTGTTTTCATTAGGGGGATAGTTGACCTTGGAGGAGATTCTAGTTCGTATATTTTATCTAGTTCATTTTACATAATGCTTCTATGTTGTCAAAATCTAGAAAACACTAAATATTAGGATTAACAGCTTTTCTTACCATCCAGCTCATAGTACAAATATCAAAGAGGACACAGAGGCAAAAGGACCATCAATTAAACTTTTAATTATCGGTCGTTATACCACTGCTGGAACTATGAAAGAGCAGCACATAACTTCTAAAAAACAAGTCATAACATATTCATTTACAGAGTTTTTAAGACTTTTACTTGAGTAGAAATGATAAAACTGCTTTCTATTACTGAATCTTAATTAAATCTGGTCTAGACAATATATATATTTATATATGTTTTATCTGTATGAATGTTGGTGATGAGGCACTAACACATAACAACAGTCTTTCGTTCATTTCAATATTCATTTGACGCACGGAGCTTCTTCACTGTCAACGGTTTAAAAACACAACTTCTGCCCCAACGTCAAATCTATGACAGTCATCTTTTTCACAAGATGCTAGCTCCGGAGGTCGAGACCAAATCAAAGAGTTCAACCCACGGTTTTACACGTTCACTAAATACGATGAGTCACAGTGTCTGCAGGGGGTCAATTAAACAACATTCAATGACTTCAACGGCTCTCAGGAGCTCTGACCTGCAACCTTCCCTTACATTCAATTAAGCTGCACCAATTTCTACTCACTCACAATTTATCAGTTCCCTAAACATCAATTTCTTTAATTAACCTCTGAGAAATAGTGAAAATGACAAAAACTGTCTCAGAAAGCCAAAGAAAGTGACTTTCCTGGATCGCCACTTAGATGTGATGTATTCTTCACTTGATCCTCATTAAACCCCTCCAAGAAGTCATGAAACTTTAACCCAGCTTTTCAAAACTCAACCTCTAGTACTTGAAAACAAATTGATAACCCTCACTCGTCCTCTCTAATGTGGAAATGGTTGTTTATAGCTTTATCCCTCCACCAAGGAATTTACCATTAATAAGGTTTCATAAAGGGACAGTTGGACCTTGAAGGAAGTACGAACTCTACTGAGTGACAATCTAGTTTTTTACCTAGTCTAGATAATAGGACTGTGCTCCGGCCTCAATAAAAACATAAGCTGCTGCTAAACGGTGAAAGCAATGTGACAAAAGGTCTCAGAAGTTCTATCATAACTAACATGTCTGGGCCTTAGTTTATCTGATGAACCTGCTCTCTCTTCATGTCGAGCAGCGCTTTTCTTTGTGCTATCAAACAGTTCAAAGGGCAAGCATGGTGATAACGATTTGGTCACAAGCGTAAAGGACATGGGAAGTATTTCAACAGGAAAGAACCCAGTGAGTCAGAGGTCCCACTCAGGATCAGGGGGAACCAGCAGTGGTTCTGTGGTCACCTCTGTCCTCTGCTTTGCTATTTGGTTTGTATGTTTGTAAGAAAACAAGAAAAACCAAATGGGGAGAAACTATTGAATTTTGGTGAATATCCAGGAATTAGTGTCACTTTTTCCAAGAGAATCATTCACGAATCTTGATGAAAATTATCATGCACATTGAGGGGACTGACTTCTATGAGTGTGTGATTTCCTGTTGTTTGAATTCAACTGAACCGTTGGGCCTTGATGGACGAATGAGCTCTGTTGAGAAACTGCTGGAGGGATTCTCACAGAACCTTATGGGAACAAAGCCTGAAGAGAAAAAAGTGTGAGACTTCTTATCAGGCCTGATGTAAAATAACAGAAATCACTACTTCATAAAATACTCAGCTAATAATAAAGAAAGAAATCCCACTTTCTGAAATATTCCTAAGCAGCACAGGAGGTTTTTCCTCTTTTAACGACACAGGCCGATCTCTCTCAAGGCATCTGATGAAGAGTAAAACACTTTCAACAGAATCAGAGACAGTAAAATACATAAACACAGTTTCTTTAAGACAGATTCACAGATTAAAGGGAAGAATCATTGTTGTTTGTAAAGGAAACTAAAGAACAGATCAGGAGAGAAACTAAGAATCTAAAACATTCATGAAATGTGAAAAGAAAAATACAAAAATAGAGTCAAACAAATTAACCATCCATAAGCACTATTGTAGATAGAGTATATAAACATTAGGCTACATGCTATTGGCTAAATATTTGGTGTTTGAACGCTCCATGTTAAATGCTTTTCCTTCAGCACGGTTCACTTGTCTGAGGTGAAGAGGACTCGGGCTACACTGTGAAAATTAATAAATCTACTTCTCTGACGTCGTCCCTTCACTGTGACACATCGATGAGTCTTTATTCTTATTATTATTATGTTTCTGTGCTTTCTTTGTTCCCCTGCTGATGGAAGTTTGTTTAGTGTAAAACACTTGGAAGGTTTAAAACGATTTACACAATTAAACGTTAAACTTCTATCCTAACTGAAACAAATAAGATCAATTTATTAAATCCATCGCAGTATTCAGTCAGGTGATTATTTTGGTTATTGATTTGACAATTCTAGATGTCAGAAGTTTTCTAGCTTAACGATAAATAATAAAAACATCAGATTTAATTATTTTCTTTGTCGATATTATACAAAACTTACTAACTTTTATTTTTGTTTTGTTTGTCAAACACAAAGCTTGACGGAAACCTTTTAGAGAAACTTTTTTTTGCCTATTTCAGTCGCCAGCAGACATTTGTTCCCACAGATGTAAATGAGGAGAAAAGGTCGAACTGATCCTCTTTGACTTCCAACATTATCTAGACCAGAAAAGGCTTTTAGATCAGCTCAGATTCAACGTGATGATGATAATGATAATCGTGTGAAGTTATAAATAATATTCAAGAGGCACAAATGTTTTCAGACAGAGAACGACCGGACCAGTTCAACAAAAATACCGAAGCATCCTCTCTTCAAGTTAGAGCAACGTCTTCCCTTTCCGGTAAACGTAAAAGACAAAGAGTCAGTTTATCAAACCTTTGTAAAAAGTATAAGACACGTTTAAGAATCTGTAACATACAAACACAGATAAACAGCAGAACTACGACTTCTCTTAGCGTTACGTCAACAAAGATTTCGATACAGAGAAACATGGAGTCTCCATCCAAGGTGACACCTTGAGGTTTTCCTTCCAATCATCAGTGAAAGGCTTTCTCAAGAAGTGCAGCTCTGTCGTTAGCTGCTCTGTCTTGAGGAAAACTGTCTAATAAAATGTGGACAGACTTTAGATGGTGTCTCTTCCTACCTCTGTTGTAGTTCCGGTGCACGATAGCGTTTGATGACCACGAAGGGAAGTTTGGTTTTCAGGGTCGTCTTTAAGTTCCATGTTGTTGCTTCCCGGCCTCAGGGTGCAGCTCCATGACCCCCGGCCCTTTCAGAATCCACTGCTCCACCTGTCTTTGCCTCTCCTGCCGCTCGCCCTCCAATTCGCCGGACGAGCTGCTGAAGCCTCCACCTCTACCGAACCCAAAGCAATCCCTCCTCTTCCCGTCAGCCTTCCCCCTCTCCCTTCTCTCGTCCCTCCACCATCTCCCTGCCGTCCTCTGCTGGTTTGTCTTCTGCATCCACCTCCATCTGGAGCGGGGCCAGCTCCGACCCGTGCACGACTCCTCTCCGGTCCATGTCCACCCACAGCGGTCCCGCAGGAGGCTCCAGAGGGGTGTACTGCAGGATGGGCTGCAGCTGGGCGTCCGCCTGCATGGGGAGGTTCTGGTGCTCTGGATGGAGGAGCTGGGTTTGGTGCTGGAGGTGATGCAGCGGCTGCAGAGGGTGCTGCATGGGCTGGAGCTGGAGATGCTGCTGCTGCTGCTGCTGGTGATGGTGATGGTGATGGGGGCAATGGACGTGAGTGTGATGTTGGAGGTGGTGTTGGTGATACTGATCCACAATCTGCTTGTCCACGTTATGGATTAACTCCTTGTGCTGGTTTTTCACGAACTTCTCAAACGTCTTGGAAGCCTTCTTGTTCGTCACAAACCAGTCCTGTCGACACGCATGCAGCGAGAGGAGAGGAAACACAAGGACGGGTCAACAGGGGAAGTCCAAACAGCGGTTGTGTGCTGATACAATACATGTGAACTACGTCATTACCTGTGAATGGATGGAGTTGATGTGATATTTCACTCCACTCTCAGAGTTAAACTCTTTGTTGCAGATGAGACATCTGTATTTTCCAGCTTCAAAGTCGCCCTGAAATGGGATCAAATAAGGAATCTGTGATCACTGAGCACTGGAACATCAACACCAGCATGTTGCTAGTCCACAGGTGTATCATGAAGTGTGGTATCATTGTCAGTCTGGAACAGAGTGAACTCACCCTGGTGCACAGGCCCAGATGAGCCTTCAGCCCAGACACACTGGTGTAGGTGCTGCCACAACCCTGAGGACACAAAGGATGTTAAACCAACAACACAACCGGATTATTGGATTTGAGAAACGAACAAATAAAGTCAAAAGGAGGATTTAACAAATATAAATATCACACATTGGCAAACTATTTCCGATATGTCTGTAAAAAGCTCATATCAGCAGATATTATATCTATACTGTATATATAAAACGTTATCAATGACTTTACATGCAGCATGTGAAGTGTTGTTTTCTACCTGGTTGGGACAGTGGACTTTCCTCTGCAGCTTCACCTCGTTCCTCCACTTCCTCAGCACCTCCTGGCTGAAGGCAGGGAGGCCTGGTCGGGCGTATTTCAACTACCGAGCACAGAACGCAGGTTAATTAAAGTAAAAGGTTCCTTAATTCTGACGTAGATCAGTTTATAGATAAATACAAGGATTCTCGACTTCTCCTCTGTACTAATGTCCGCTTGCCTTCTTGTCGTCGGGCACCAGGTCGCACTGGAACTTCCTCTTGGGCCAGTCTTTGGGGAGGTCGTTGCTGGCGATTTCAGCCAAGTGGAAGTTGGCCACCTGAGCGGAGGCCCGCTGCACCCGGCCGCTCGGCGTCCTCTCCGGGTTGGCCTCCCTCTGGGCCTTCAGAGCCTCGTCTTCCTCGGTCTTTTGGGGCGTCTGGGCAACGAGAAGGAGACAGTTTGAAGGTTTATGGTGCAAATCATTCAAATGATCTTTTTGCTGTTTTATAAGAGTGTCTGCAGGTTTCAATAAGTTTAATTTAAGACTTATTAAGGCCTATAACTAAATAAAAAACCTGACTCACAGGAGCGTGCTCTGATTTAAGGTGGTATTCAAGACCAGCCTTGGATTTGTAAGTCTTCCCACAGTGAGAACAGTTCAGCAACAGCTTCTCCAGCTCAGACTCCTCCTTCCCACACTTCTTCATGTGGTAGACGTAGCCCATGATGCTGGTGAACGCAGCAGTACAGCCCTGAGACGGGAATAACAGAGAAAAGAACATATTATGGAAATATATAAAAGTATCTTCCCTTATCTAATCTTACTTATAACCTTGTTTGTTTTTTTGTTTGTGGATGGGATATGAGTCCGGGAGGTAACATCCAGATATGGTTTATCTTTCTTTAACATTTTGAGTTATGCTGTGTTTCTGTGTGCATGGTATATGCATCTCAATTAATGCAATACAGTGATAAACTGGCACCATATGATTTGTCAGTTTACCTCTTTGGAGCATTTTAATTTTCCCAGTCTCTTCAGGATTTTGCGCAGTTTGTCTTTAATGGTGCGGTCGTCCAGGTCCTTGGCTTCTTCTGCTGAAGGCTACAGAGAGCAAACATGAGAGAGAAGACCTGAAGGTCGGCACAGCAGGAACCAGAGAGGGAGACTCTTACCAGGTGGCTGTGGTCAGCCATGACGTGGTACTTCATCCCAGTGGAAGACTTCAGCTGTTTCCCACAGTGTTGACAGGTGAACGGTTGCTGCACACAGGGACACGTGTTAACATCAGGTGTGAAAGGGGATTTGCTTCATGTTTAATCTCCACTCACCAGTCGGCAGTTCTCCATGTGCTTCTTCAGCCCCTCCACCGTCTTCCTGCTCACACTCTTACATTTGGGACAGGTGACTCTGCCTTTGGCCACGATCTGGAGCTGCCAGCGCTCTTCTGGACTTCCTGACGGCACACACATTAGTTATTTTACTCTGTGGAACGGTTCTGGAAGAAGAGGTGGTGTTATGGCTTTTTTGGAGGTTCATTTAGAAGAGGTGGCAAAAGTACCCACATTCTTTACTCGAGTAGATGTACAGATACTCAAGTAAAAGTAGAAGAACAGACTCACCTGGAGCGTAGGTAGGAGGCTCCTTCTTATTGGAGACAACTGGAGGTTTGTGATCCTCACTGGACTGAGATGTGGAGGCTTCACGGCTGGCTGCGACTGAACCTGAAACATCAACAACAAAAAGAGGAGGGTTCATGACCCAAACTGCAGCAGCCACCACTTGGTTCAATATGAGACAGGATGTGGACTCACAGGAGTCTCTGGTCTCTGGTGGCGGCTCCGTCTCTGCTCTCTGGACCTTCTTCATGTTCAGCTCTTTAAAACCACACAGCAGGATCAAAATCAACAGATCAGCAAAACATATACTTTTAGGACCGTTTAATTTGAGCATTTAACATTCAAAACTCTGGTGTATGCACCACCTGGGATCTTTGTACCTGGTCTCCAGATGTGTCCTCTGTCTCTGCTCGTGTTGCTCCAGCCTTGGTCTTGGTTTCGTCCGGATCCCCACGCCGGCTCCGGCCCCGAGGAGGCCTGCTCTCTTCCTGGATCCCTGCCGGCGTTCCAGGCCTGATCCTGGCCTCGGTCTCTGCCGGCTGCCCAGCCCTGCTCAGGCCCCCGGTCCTGACCCGTCATCCAGGCCTGCTCCTGTCCCCCATGAGCTCTGTCACTGCCTGACATCCATGTCTGGTCTGGACACGAGTGTCCTGCTCGCTGTCTGCCAGAGTTCCACACCTGCTCCTGGGGTCGGTCTCGAACCGGGGCCCAGGCGTTGGGGCCTCTTTCCCGGGAGTTCCAGCTCTGGTCCTGAGGCTGGGACTGCTCCCTACAGGCTTCGGGGCCTTGAGGCCACGCCTCCTTCGCCACCAGTCTCGGAGGGAGCCTGGGTGGAACCAGGGAGCCTGGGTCCACCCCATTGGCCAGGTCACCTGATGACATCACTGAGCAGCTGGGGATTGGGTAATCTACTGTTCCCATGGAAACACTCTGGAGGTCCTCGTACCTGAGATCAAAAAGAAATTAGACGCGTCAGAAAGACTGGTTCAGCAGAAAGACGTTTAGACATGTGGTTAGACTGTCACTGCTTTTCTTCATCATCATCATCATCATTCAGCTTTGAAAGTTTCCAAACTGGTAATGGTGAAGAGGTTTTCGGAACATTAGAGCATGAAAACATAACACTAATTAGAATGTCTCATTTAAGGTGCCATGAATCGCTCTGTTACCTTTTCCTACCGTACGTCCGTTTCATCTTCAGGGAACCGTGGGCTTGAGACTCGTCATCCTAAAACATTCAAGCACAGAACTGTTAAGATCCAACGCTTCGCATAAAGTCGACAGATTGTGAGTTTTACAACAGGAAATCACGTCTTTATTAACAACATTTCCTGGAGCGATCCCACAAATGCAACACCAGCAGGATGTGGTGTATAATCCATTCACTCTCACCTTTGTGTATCCACCTGCATTCGATTCACAGACTCTCTCCGGCATCCGCTGAACAACTGTAGGAGAGATTAAAATTCAAAATAATAAAAAAACAGAAACTAGCTCCCTCCTGATTTTTCACAGTCTCATTCACACTCATTGTAATGATGTGAATTTGTCATTTTATTTTGTGTACCTGGACATGGTGTTCCACCTTTAAGATGGGACTGGGCTGACTTTCTTTTTCTTGGCACATACAGAGGTGACATATCCCCTCCGACTTGAGCAGGGTCCATTCTGAGCCGACGGCCGGGAGAAATCACAAGAAAAGAAAACATCAGAAACATACACAACACTTCATTTTACTGTGAATTTCCTGTCTGTGAAACATCAATCGTGTTTTCATTCTATGCATTATTGTTTTTTTTATATTTCCTTGTGTTTAAAGGGCATGTTTATGATGCAGATCTCAATTAATAATTGAGGTTTCTATATTATTTAGATAAAGTTCCCTTTGATCAGATGATCCACTGTTGTTCTACACAGCCAGTCGATCTTAAAATTAAAAGGTGGAATTATTATTCGGGCAGAGAATCCAAACTATGAGGAGACAGACTGTATTTGACCTGACGTATTATCTTTATGAGATATATTAGTCACACTAAGGGGAAATTATTATTATAAGTAACTCTAAATTATAAACCCAAGGAAAACATTTAATAGAAAACCAAAGAAGTAATAAAAAAACAAATGGAACAGAAATAACAGAATTTGAGCGTAAACAGAATAAAAACATTATCTATGAAGTACACAGACAGAAATGAATACTACAGTGAAATTAATTACACCTGGGTGACTCTACATTATATCTGCATATTATTATCATCATCTGATTGCAGTTGTTGTTATGGTTCCTTGATCCCTGATCACCAGCTACACACTGAGGCAGGAGCACTTGAACGCATCATCCCAGCCTGCGTGGTTACAACAACATTTGTCTTCAGACGAAGGGAAACTGGTGTGAATGGGATTCTGCAGCAGAACCAGTGGATTCTCCGGACATCCATTCTCCTGAACCTCCAGGGGCTGTTTCACACGAGCTGCTGCCGCCGTTCGTTGTTTCTTACCGGGAGGAGGAGCAGCGAGGCTCCGTGCTACAGCTCGGTCGCAGCCTCCATGTCCTCAGCCCGATGTCCCGGTCTCCTGCGGCCTCCTGTCCCCGGCCCTGGTGCGCAGCAGGCGGCTCACACACCCAGCACAGGCCCGGTCCAGGTGGGGGGGTGATCCGGACCAGAGAAGTGTGAGAATAGAACCGGTCCAGCTGTGGGATCAGATTTTCTTTAGAGGAACGCCCTCCTCCTGCATCTGCTGCTGCCTTCAGGACCTGTGGGAAATAAGGCCTTCGAAGGTTCAGTGTGCGGGATTCAGTGACATCTAGTGGTGAAGTGTCACGTTGCAGCTCCTCAACCTGTTAATCTAGTTGTTTTGTCTTCACGTTTCCCATCAAAGTGAATAAATCTGTCCCGTGGTGTATTGCATGGAATTAATATCTTACATTTACAATTCAATTCATGTGTGGGTGCCCCCTGTAGGTGGCCCCGGGGACCAGGCAAAACAAGTTTTCTGTTCATCTTGCTTCAACTGAGTGTTTGTAGCAAAGTTTAATTTATTACCTCGAGGTGTTTTGGAGATATTGTGATCATAAGATTTAAAAAAAAGACCAGCTGCTTCTTATCTATTCTTTTTTTGAACATTGCCACGTCGTGGTCCCCCCCCCCCCCCCCCTCTCACTGTGCTCTGTGGCTGGAAGTGAAAGTGAAAGTGCGTCAGGGCGTTCAGCGACAGGAGGGAGTTTTACTTTATTCCGCAGCACAGGGTGAGACAGACATGCCAGAAGAGTCCAGAAACTATCAGTCAACTTCGTAAGTAGGCTTCTTACATTCAGGTGGTTGAAATCAGAGGCTGTGTGCGGCTGAAACTCTGCAATGCATCGATACAATATAGATTATCCACCTCTCAGGTATTTACCACCCTGTGTCCCGGAGGACAGCTTCTGGTGTTTAAAACCGTAAATGTATTTCATGTGACCTTTATGCAGCTTTGTTAAGTTGTGTCGATTGAAAGTTTCTCTGTGTGTGTTTTATTTCAGAGCCATGACGCAGATAATGGCAGGTGAGAAAACACGTTCAATGTGTTTATACTGTGACAACATGTGTTTATCAACCATTTGAGTTCGTGGAGAATCTAAAGTGAAAGGGAATTTCTCCGTTGTCATTGTGAGACTAATGACTTTTTAATTTGATCTTATTCTTTGATAGAAACTAGAATGTCTCTGAATAATCCTTCATTTCAATGTCTAGTTCTAATTGTAGGAATATAAAGTATCTAACTAATGAGGAAGTGATCTGAGATAAGATAACTTCACTGTTTCCGGTCCTTCCACTCTGACTCCACAACATGACGCAGCTCCTTTGACTAGATTTCCGTCTAAGAATAAAAGTGTCATAAAGCAAACCGACTCAATAAAGTCAGATATTATTGCTGCCATCACAAACAGGTCTCTCCTCTTTCTTTCTGATTTTAACATGTCCTTTACTTTATATGAGTATAATTTGATATAAACATAATATAATGTAACTAGGGCTACGTTGTAGCACTAACGGGCCCGAGCACAGGCGATTTCAAGTCTGTTGCGGTCGGTGAGGAAAGAGCGTTCGATGACCAAGCGCTCGTCTCCGTGTTACATGCGTTTGAGCACTGCAGCAAGGATAAACGCCTCACTTTCTGTAGCCAGCAGGTGGTGCTATCGTTTTAAATCATGGTGTCTTTGTAGATGTCATCAGATCGCGACTCTTGTCTTACATGTCTGGTTTGGACTGGATTGGACCAAATATGTCCAAGATACAGAAGCTCCTGTTTTAATGGCGTGTAATCAAACTTTGACGTCACGCCAAGGTCACACCGTGAGACAAGAAATCGATCTTTTAATAACTTTTCATCTCCATCTTGTTGTGATGACACTCAACTAAATTTCACGTTGTTCTGATGAAAGCTCTAGAACAAGTACATCAAAGTAAAAGTTTGGAATATGGCCAGCATATCTGTCCAAGAGACTTATTTCTCTGTCATGAAAAGACACATGTCCCTATTGATTTTTGTAGATGTAGACCAATCGTAGTGCCGGGGCTGCCCTTTAGGGGGCGCTAGTCAGTTATTTTGACACGCCCATTCCTTCAAACTATCTGTATATCTTCAGGGGTGGGCTGTTGATACACACATGTAGTTTGAGGGAGCTGGACCCATGAACACAGAAGTTACAGCAATTTCGTGTGTCATGGCGAGTTGAACTTTGATGACACGCCATTAATAATCCGCATGATGAAAAGTCACAGTAATCTCGTGGCTACATTATCAATGTCTTGAGACCCATTAGACACAGTTTGACATGGTTTCACAAAGTGGATGAGGAGAAATACATCCAAGTGTAAAATGTACCAAAAACAAGACATTTCCTGCTGCCACCAGGAGGCGCTGTGATTTTAAGTCACAATATCTTGTAGATGTCTTCAGGTCGCGACTCTTGTCGTACATGGGTAGTTTGGAGTCGATTGGACCAAATATGTCTGAGATAGAGAAGCTCGTGTTTTGATGGCGTTTCATCAAACTTTGACGCCACGCCACGGTCAGACGGTGTGACGAAAACTTTTGATCTCCATTTTGTTGTGATAACACTTGTCTAAATTTTAAGTTGATATGGTGAAAACTCTACGAGAAGTACATCAAAGTAAAAATATGGAATATGACCAAAATGGCCACTTAATCCAAAATGGCGGGCTTCCTGTTAATTTTTTCATAATGGTCATTGAGGCTTTTTTGTGCATCTTGTCATGATACACAACTATCCTCATTTTCATGAGGATCAGTGAATGCTAAATGAGGGGCTTTTCCGTAGGTGGCGCTGTTGAGCCATTTTGCCACGCCCATTTCCAAATACTCCAGAATACGTAAATTTACACCACTTTCTAATTTACTGCAAACTTTTACAACTTTTTGAGCATGTTTAAAAATTCTCAGAATAATCCTTTCAATTTCAATAGGGCCTCTCACCAGAGGTGCTCGGGCCCTAATAATTTGCATGTCATGTGACCCAGGACACACCTCTTGATTACCAGGACACACCTCTTTTTAGAAAATTTAAATTCAGTCAGTTGCTAATTTAAAGACTTTTGCTGCAGTTCTGTGTATGAATACACACATGATATTCAAATTAATGATCATGTTCTTCTCCTCTGTTTTGCCTTCAGCGTCCTGGAAAACGTTCTGTGTGATCCTGAGTGGAATCACGAACATCACTCATGTAGAGTTTGTAAATATGATTAAAAGCCACGGACACACTGAGGTCACCGATCCTGAAGAATGTGACTACTGTCTGCTCTTCTGTCCCATCACGTCACGAGTTGGAACCGACGTGGAGTTGGCCCTCAGAAAGATTCCTGGTGAGAAATGAGTGGGTGGAGACCAAACCAGAGCAAACAGGAGAGGTTCATTAGGAGGCGAGAAATGATGCTAATGTTTGTCTATCTGCTACATGTGTGTGATCGTAGTAATTATAACTTGGATTTAAAATACAGGAAAAGGTGAATAAAAAGAGCCACATAACCCCACCCCATTGGTCTAGAACTGTTACATGCCCCACCCCGACCTGTTCACTGACCTTCAGGACATCTCAATACTCCTTTAACACTGTGTATTAACTGAACATAAGTCATAACAAAACATAAGCATAAACCCAGTCCTCAAAACAGGTCAATCTGAGGAGGGCTGTTTTAGACAGGGTAAGAAGGAGCTGTTTTAAATGATCCTTGTGGTATTTTGACCAAAATATGTCACAGAAATTTCATTAAGACCCAAAGGAACCATATCAACTGTGATAAAATGGAAACAATATATCTCCCTTAAATAAAGTTGAATTACTCATTAAAAGATAAGAGTGATAAAGGGCTGAAATAATTTAAAATGGTGCTTTTTAAAAAATTATTTAATTATTTTCCTGGCACAAAAGGGTGAATGAATAACCACAAAAACAAAAAAACAAATAAAGGTATCGGCTATCGGCCAGATTGTTTTTTTAAACATTAGTATCGGTGTCGGCCAAGAATTTCCATATCGGTGAACCCCTAACAGAAACCAAACGGATCTCATTACTTTCCACTTGTGTCCGACTCAGTTGCTTGTTGTGTGTTTCTCTGTTCTCACAGCAAACAAGCCGACGATCCTGGTGGTGATGTATCACACCTTCAATAGTAACCACGTCGTACCCGACAGCAGGAGGCTGACGGAGGACCCACGTGTCCTCCTCGCAGTGAACTCTCTGTTCTATGAGCACAATCTGCTGAAATCTACCTGCAACGATATTGCGAAGTATGAGATCAGGAAGTTTCTCGGATTTCCTGAGGTGACGACCGGATTTATCGACATGTTACTGTTACTGTTGAAAGATCACGATGCTGTTTGATCATCATCACTCATGTTTGTGTCTTGTTTTCTTCCTTGTAGAGACCGTCCATCATCACAAGATGTAAGTGTGACTTCAGATTTCCTCAAACGGTCTTTTAATACAGACTTAGCCAGATAAAGTGAGTGTTTCTCAAATTAACCGAATTTTAGAAGACAAATCTGTCTTTGTGTTTCTTGATAAGATGCACTGGAGGGATAGTAACACTTATATGACAGCGTAAAGAGTTACTGCACTTAAATGTGTTTTTAAGCTACTAAACTATATGACTTTTCATATATGAGGGTTTTAATATCAAATTACCAAGTTTCTGAAGAATCTTCACATTTGCGTTGAATACGGCTCAGTACGCCATCTAGTGTTTCAAACTGGAGCCAATGCTAGTAGTGACACTGAGAAAAAGTCAACTCCGTCTTCGACCACCATTCAGAGACGTCCTCCGTCTTCTCCTGTGCCTCCATGTCCTCAGACGCGATTCGGGCCCTGGTCTCTCTGGTTTGCTCCCTGATCTTCTACGGGGCATACACACGGCGGTACAAATGGCTCGGATATCTTGGTATCTGGCCCAGAAGGAACATCTGCAATTACATGAGAAACTCCCGGATTATAATATTGTTACTAGTATCAATCAATCAAATTTTAATCAATCAAATTTTATTTGTATAGCCCATATTCACAAATTACAATTCATCTCATAGGGCTTTAACAGGGTGTGACATCCTCTGTCCTTAACCCTCAGCAAGAGTAAGGAAAAACTACAAAAAACCCTTTTAACAGGTAAAAATATGTAGAAACCTCAGAGAGAGTCACATGTGAGGGATCCCTCTCCCAGGACGGACAGAAGTGCAATAGATGCCACGTGTAGGAGAACATCATCAATAATCAAAGTCTCTAGCAGCATTGATGAAGCACAGTCCATGCTCAGCAACCATCTAGACCACGATCCACCATCCAGACCAGACGCCACTTCAGTCCTCAGTCACCGTCCACCGCCGCCCACCAGGAGGACCCATCACAAGCCACCACCGCGGTCCTGGTCCACCGTCCGTGCCCAATGCCAACGCGACACAGGGTCCGCCACCAGCACCACGATCAGCCCACATGACTCAGAATCCGCCACACTGGATCCAACACCGCGACCCCCGGTGCGCGATCCACAAACCGTAATCCATGGTGCGGCCACAGAGGCCCTGGATCTGCCGGTGATAAAGCAAAGGGATTCCGGGGAAGGGGGATAGGGATGGAGAAGAGGAAGGAGAAGCTGGAAAGAGAAGCTCCGTGTGTCATGTGTCATAAAATAGAACAAGTAATGTTCTGGCGCACTAATTAGCTCTAACTATAAGCTTTATCAAAAAGGAAGGTTTTGAGCCTACTTTTAAACGAACAGATGGTGACTGCCTCCCGAACTGAAAGTGGTAGGTTATTCAGAATTTAGGGACGACAAGTAGGCTTGAATTCTGGGAGCGGAGTGTTCTAGTGGGTTTATAAGGTATTAACGGCTCTTTAAGGTATAAAGGCGCTATATTATTAAGGGCCTTGAAGGTGAGGAGGAGAATTATAAATTCTATTCTAGATTTAACTGGAAGCCAGTGTAGCGATGCTAATATTGGAGAAATGTGCTCTCTTCTCTTTGTTCTCGTCAGGACACGTGCTGCGGCATTTTGGACAAGCTGTAGAGTCTTTAACGACTTCCTGCTGGAGCCTGATAATAATGAATTACAATAGTCCAGTCTCGATGTAACAAAGGCGTGGACTAGTTTTTCTGCATCTTTTTGTGAAAGGACATGTCTAATTTTTGAAATATTACGCAAGTGGAAAAAAGCAGTCCTAGAAATTTGTTTTAAGTGACTATTAAAGGATAAATCAGGATCGAAGATCACTCCCAAGTTCCTGACTGTTTCATTGGAAGCAAGGGCAATGTCGTCTAGCGCAGCTATATCATTAGATAATGCATCTCTAAGGTGTTTGGGTCCAAGTATTATAACCTCTGTTTTGTCTGAGTTTAATAAAGAGAAAATTGCGGGTCATCCAGGTTTTTATGTCCTTGAGACATGTTCGAAGTTTAGTTAATTGATTACTTTGTTCAGGTTTTATTGACAAATATAACTGGGTGTCATCCGCATAGCAGTGGAAATTTACCGAGTGTGTCCTGATAATGTTTCCTAGTGGAAGCATATATAATGAGAATAAAATTGGGCCGAGCACAGAGCCCTGTGGAACACCATGATTAACTTTGGTGCGCACAGATGACTCATCATTAATTTGCACAAATTGGGAGCGATCAGAAAAATACGATTTAAACCAGTTAAGGGCGGTTCCATTAATGTTAATTAACTGTTTTAGTCATGTATGTAATAATAATAATAAAGACTTAGTATGTCACATAAGTCTTTATTATTATTGTTCATCTTGTGATTTGTACCTGATGAGTCATCAATGTGTTTTTTTTCTTTCTTTCAGGGAACAACAAACATCTGATCTTCATCGGTGTAGGCCTGGTGGTTGCTGTTATTCTGATTGTTCTGCTGATCATTTTCGAGACACGGAACTAACATGACGGAGGATTGTGAACACGCAAGACAACACAAAATCAGAATAAGGAATCTAAAATCTCTTTGAACTTATTATCACAATTAATTATTCCTAAAGTGAGAAATCTAAAGTGTCATGTGCACTGTTGCTGCAAGCCATTTTGGTGCCCTAAGCATAACTCCTTTATGATGCCCCCCCCCCCCCCGATTTGTTTGTTTCTGCCAGTTTAACATTATATTAAAACGAAAAAGGAAAATCTACTTTGTAAACACAGTACACAGAACAGCCAAAACATATATACACACAAGTATTGGGATGTGCAAAATCTTCATAGAAATTAAATATTCATCCATAAATACAAACTTAAAAGCAGAAGTAGAACAAGTAGTTGTAAAATGCACGGAGAGTAAATGGGTGTGCTGTCCCGAGTTCATGACCTGCTCTCGTGTCTTATGTCGGCTGAGGCTGGACCTATGATACAACCAAACAATCGGCTACACTATGATGATTTTTCAGTTGCCTATTGTTTTGTGCCCCCTTAGGACTTGGTGCCCTACGCACAGCGCGTAGTGAGCGTTATGGGAGCGGCTGCGCTGGTCATGTATGTGTAGTTGGAGCTGGATCATATCTAGGAAAGAGGTGGTGTTTCATGGGATCATATTTGTACAGGGGAAAGTTATGCAAGTTGAAATGTGAGCAGCTTGAAAAGGTTGAAACGTTTGTCTTCAAACAATATGAGCTTAAAATCAAGGCGACGGAAAATGAGCGAGGGAGAAGGAAACTGACTCACTATATCTAAATCAATGTAAAAGTTATCTTAATGTATAATGGTATTATAGTTTTAACGCAGATTTTAAGATGGACTTGAAAAAGCAAATAGTTTCATGTGGATTTAAGAGTAAATTGGTGTCAGCAGTAATTTATGCTTTTGAGAAATAGGTTTTCTGTGAAGTTCAAAGTTGCGTCGACTAGAATCACACCTGCTCTGATTCGATGAGGTTTCCAATGAAGACTCACTGTTATTTAAAATAAATATTGTTGCTTCTTCATGCTGCTTGAAATATTAAGATCACATCATGTTTGTGCCGCTTGTCTCTGTAACCGCTGAAAATGAATCAATAAAAGTCTCGTTAATCGTTTTTGTTTCAGTTTTGTTGATGTGACTTTACAAATTTGACAAATGTGCCCTGAAAACAAAAGGCCAACTTCAATCAGACCTATAGAGGAACACATGGGACATGATGGAGGACGATACCTCACAGAACACGTCTTCATCTCCAACTCTACGGGCTCAAGGTCTTATCCACTTTTAAAGGAGCATTGACGTATACCCCGAACATTTTAGTCATTCTGTCTGTCTGTCTGTCTGTCTGTCTGTCTGTGTCTGTCTGTCTGTCTGTCTGTCTGTCTGTCTGTCTGTCTGTCTGTCTGTCTCTTCTCAGCACCTGTCTCATCTTGACCCAGCAGGTTGATGAAAGTGAGTCTGAGGTGTGAACATGAGAAAGTTTCCTCCTTCTCTCCCTGAGCGTCTGTTCTCTGTGACTCTGGTGAGTGGGTTCCATCTCCTGTGAGAAGAACTGACTGAGAGTCACAGCTTCAACTGTCTCAATCAGAGTGAAGCTGGACTGAGATCAGTTCAAAAGACTCAGAAGTTATTAAAAAACAGAGTTTATCTCCAATATTCAGCAGGAAACATTGAAAACATGAATTACAATAACGTCAAGTAGAATCATGTCAGATCAGGCTAAAGATACAAGAAGGTTTTATGTGTTTTATCATACATATTATTTTATACTTCTCTTCTGACTTCTTCCTATTTGTCCTTGAGGTTTCTAACTGCCATGAAATAAAATCCACTAATTTCACTTTTTATTGTCACAGTTTTCATTCAAATTCATCATCTGTCACAGGTCTGTGTCATCATCAGAGAATCACTTCATCTTCCTTCCTCCTCTCCTTCTCTCTCTCCTTCTCTCAATCTCTCTTTCTTTCCTTCCTCCTCTCCTCCTCTCCTCCTCTCATTCTCTCCTTCTCTCCTCCTCTCCTCCTCTCCACCTCTCCTCCTCTCCTCCTCTCCTCCTCTCCTCCCTCCTCTCCTCCTCTCCTCCTCTCCTTCTCTCCTCCTTTCTTTCTCTACTTCTCTCCTCCCTCCTTCTCTCTTTCTCTCCTCCTCTCCTCCCCCCTCTCCTCCTCTCCTTCTCTCCTCCTCTCTTTCTCTCCTCCTCTCCTCCCTCCTCTCTTTATCTCCTCCTCTCCTCCCTCCTCCCTCCTCTCCTCCTCTCCTTCTCTCCTCCTCTTCTCCCTCCTCTCCTTCTCTCCTCTCCTCCTCTCCTCCTCTCTTTCTGTCCTCCTCTCTTTCTGTCCTCTCTTCCCTCCTCTCCTCCTCTCCTCCTCTCCTTCTCTCCTTCTCTTCTTCTCTACTTCTCTCCTTCTCTGCTCCTTTCTTTCTCTCCTCCTCTTCCCCTTCTCTCTTTCTCTCCTCCTCTCCTCCCTCCTCTCCTCCTCTCCTTCTCTCCTCCTCTCCACCTCTCTTCCTCTCCTCCCTCCTCTCTGCTTCTCTTCCAACCAGGTCCTGACGTCAGGAAGCTTTTTAGGATTCAGGTCGTAGAGACAAGAAACCTCATCTGCTACTTAATTTAACTCCTCAAAGCAGAAGCTGCTGAAGGTTCATTGTGCGGGATTCAGTGACATCTAGTGGTGAAGCGTCACATTGCAGCTCCTCAACCTGTTATCTAGTTGTTATGTCTTCACCTCTCCCATCAAAGTGAAGCAATCTGTCCCGTGGTGTATCGCATGAACGTAATATCTTACATTTACAATTCAATTCATGTGTGGGCGCCCCCTGTAGGTGGCACCGGGAAAAACAAGTTTTCTGTTCATCTTTGCTTCAACTGAGAGTTTGTAGCAAAGTTTAATTTATTAACTCGAGGTGTTTTGGAGATATCGTGATCACAACATAAACAAAAAAAAACAGCTGCTTCTTATATATTCTTAGATTGAACATTCGATTCCCCCCCCTCACTGTGCTCTGTGGTAGCAAGTGAAAGTGAAAGTGCATCAGGGCGTTCAGCGACAGGAGGGAGTTTTTCTTTATTCCGCAGCAGAGGGTGAGACAGACATGCCAAACGAATCTACAGCCAGAGACTATCAGTCCATTCCGTAAGTAGGCTCTTACGGTATTTAGCACCCTGTGTCCCGGAGGACAGCTTCTGGTGTTTAAAACCGTAAATGTCTTTCATTCGACCTTTATGCAGCTTTGTTAAGTTGTGTCGACTGAAAGGTTCTCTGTGTGTGTTTTTATTTCAGAGACATGACGCAGGTATATCGAGGTGAGAAAACACGTTCGATGTGTTTATACTGTGACAACATGTGTTCGTCTTTCTATCGTTTATTAATCATTTGAGTTCGTGGAGAATCTAAAGTGAAAGTGAATTTCTCCGTTGTCATTGTGAGACTAATGACTTTTTAATTTGATCTTATTCTTTGCTAGAAACTAGAATGTCTCTGAATAATCCTTCATTTCAATGTCTAGTTCTTATTGTAGGAATATAAAGTATCTAACTAATGAGGAAGTGATCTGAGATGAGATAACTTCACTGGTTTTGGTCCTTTCACTCTCTGACTCCACAACAAGAAGCAGCTCCTTTGACTAGATTTCAGTGTTTCTGATATATTAAACGAGAAATACATTTTTGATATGTCATAAAAGTGTCATAGAGGAAACCGACTCTGAATCAAGTCAGAAATTATTGCTGCCATCACAAACAGGTCCCTCCACTTTCTTTCTGATTTTAACGTGTCCTCTATTTTTGTTATTTTCCTAATTTAAAGAGTTTTGCTGCGGTTCCGTGAATGAATACACACATGAATTCAGATTATTGATCATGTTCTTCTCCTCTGTTTTGCCTTCAGCGTCCTGGAAAACGTTCTATGTGATCCTGAGTGGAATCACAAACAACACTCATGTAGAGTTTGTAAAGATGATTAAAAGCCACGGACACACTGAGGTCACCGATCCTGAAGAATGTGACTACTGTCTGCTCTTCTGTCCCATCACTTCACGAGTTGGAACCGACGTGGAGTTGGCCCTCAGAAAGATTCCTGGTGAGAAATGAGTGGGTGGAGACCAAACCAGAGCAAACAGGAGAGTCAATATTGCACTGAGGTTCATTAGGAGGCGAGAAATTATGCTAATGTTTGTCTATCTGCTAGATGTGTGTGATTGTCGTAGTTATAACTTAGTATTTAAAATACTTTCCACTTGTGTGCGACTCAGTTGCTTGTTGTGTGTTTCTCTGTTCTCACAGCAAATAAGCCGACAATCCTGGTGGTGATGTATCACACCTTCGATCGTTACCACGTCGTACTCGACAGCAGGAGGCTGACGGAGGATCCACGTGTCCACCTCACAGTGAACTCTCTGTTCCATGAGCACAATCTGTTGAACTCTAACTGCAACGAGACGGCGAAGTATGAGATCAGGAAGTTTCTCGAATTATCCCAGGTGACGACCGGATTTATCGACATGTTACTGTTACTGTTTAAAGATCACAATGCCATTTGATCATCATCACTCATGTTTTTCTCTTGTTTTCTTCCTTGTAGAACCTGTTGTCCATCATCAGAAGGGTAAGTGTGACTTCAGATTTCTTTAAAGAGGTGTTGGATTGGAGGGGGACGGAGAGTTTGTCCAAACTGGGTTCACTGGATTCAGGGATTCTGACGTCGCAGCTCAGGGTTTTTGCTTCAGGAGTTTTGGAAACTGAACAAAGTTCTGTCACATGCAAACTCAAAGGGAGGGAGTCGGGTGTTTCTTCATTTTAACAAGTCGTCTTGTTAATTTCTGATGAAAGTCATGACATCATCGAAAGAATCTCAGTATATCTCAGTATATCAGTAGATCATCATCACTCATGTTTTTCTCTTGTTTTCTTTATTGTAGAACCCATTGTCCATCACAAAATGTAAGTTTGACTTCAGATTTCCTCAAACTGTCTTTTTATACTGACTTATCCAGATAAAGTGAGTGTTTCCCAAATTAACAGAATTTTAGAAAACAAATCAGTCTTTGTTTTTCTTGATAAGATGCAGTGGAGGGATAGTAACACTTATATGACAGCGTAAAGAGTTACTGCACTTAAATATGTTTTTAATCAACTAAAATACATGACTGTTCATATATGAGGGTTTTAATATCCAATTACCACATTTCTGAAGAATCTTCATATTTGTGCTGAATAAGGCTCAGTACGCCATCTAGTGTTTCAAACTGGAGCCAATGCTAGTTGTGACATTGAGAAAAAGTCAACTCTGTCTTCGACCACCATTCAGACACGTCCTCCGTCTTCTCCTGTGCCTCCATGTCCTCAGGCGCGAAGTGGGCCCTGGTCTCTCTGCCTTGTTTCCTGATCTTCTACGGGGCATACACACGTCGGTACAAATGGCTCGGATATCTTGGTATCTGGCCCAGAAGGAACGTCTGCAATTACTTTAGAGTGTCCCCGGGTTTTAATATTCTAGTATGTAACATAAGGCTTTATTATTATTGTTCATCTTGTGATTTGTACCTGATAAGTCATCGATATGTTTTTTTTTCTTTCTTTCAGGCGACAACAAACATCTGCTCTTCATCGGTGTAGGCCTGGTGGTTGTTATTCTGATTGTTCTGCTGATCTTTTCCCGACATGGAACTAACATGACGGAGGACAGTGAACACGCAAGACAACACAAAATCACAATAAGGAATCTTAAATCTCGTTGAATCTCATTATCACAATTAACTATTCCTAAACTAACTAGTCATGTGTGTGTAGTTGTGAAGATTCCAGGGCTGAAGATTGCCACGAGAAATGTTATGATGTAGTTTTTCATTCAGGAGAGAAAAATGAAGAAAATGCATTGAAGTGGAATGAAAACAACTCCAGTTTGCCTGATCTGGGCCACAAGGAAGACTCAGCAATACCAAATGTCAACCAAAAGTGGGAAACATCAGCTTTAATGCCTCATTTTCTGTGAAGTTCAAAGTTGCGATGACTAGAATCACACCTGCTCTGATTCGATGAGGTTTCCAATGAAGACTCACTTTTATTTAAAATAAAGATTGTTGCTGCTTCATTCTGCTTGAAATATTAAGATCACATCATGTTTGTGCCGCTTGTCTCTGTAACAGCTGATAATGAATCAATACAAGTCAATACATCTCCGGCAGATTCCCTGCACTCTGAAGAGAAGCAGCAGCCCCAGAAGGTTTCAGACCACAGAACCCAGCAGAACTGAAGTCGGGCTAGATTCATTCAAGTGAAGAAAGATGTGCCCTGAAAACAAAACGTCAACTTCAATCAAACCTATAGAGCAGGGGTTTTCAACTGGTTTTGTCCCAGGGACCACCATTCTGACTAGGAAGTAATCCGCGGGCCCACTGATGTGCCTACGTGTGTGTGTGCGCGCAAGTGGATAGAATGAAGTATTAACGTTTGGTTTTCCATGTTGTTTTATTTAAAAAACCTCAAACAAATCCCCAAAAATGTGTAAAAAACAAAGAAATGGTTAATTTTAATGGTTAATAAACGTTAAAGTAACGATGATCAATAAAACATATGTTCATAATAAAAACATAAACTGGTGCTACAACTCAATAGGGAAGATGACAAAGTAATGCAGACTATGTCATAAATGATAAGCATAAAATATCTCACAAACAATTGAGGCCTACTTAACTTTAACCTCATGATCACCAGCAGCAAATCCCACCTACTGCCTGAGTAGTACTTGTGTGTGTGTGTTTGTCTAGATCTCTCCTAAGAAATGTTTCTCAGCCAGCGAACGTGGTAAAGTTGACTGTTATTGCAGATAATTGTTTTGGCTATTATGCCAATTTGTTTTTCGCTCTTTTGTTTTATTTAATATTTTCTTTATTTATTCTGCACTTTCGGCCTTCTGTTTGGGAAAATAAAAATTCCCATCATACAAACTACATCTCCAAGACCTCCTGAGAGTTTTTCTACCTAGCTCAACCGCTCTTCTACATCTACCTGTAACACACATGCAAAGGGGGAAACCACTGGCAGTTTCTAGCCCCAAGCTGGTTTCAAGGTTCCCCTCATCACCTTAATATTATTTCAGACATATTTTTCTTATTTCAAATATTTCTTGTAGATATTCAATAGTAATCTGGAAATGTGTTGAAATATCAAAGCAAATTTCACGGACCCCCTGCAATGCCGTCGCGGACCACCAGGGGGCCGCGGATCCCTGGTTGAAAACCCCTGGCGTAGAGGCAAGATACCTCATCTGCTACTAATTCCTCAGAGCAGAAGCTGCTGAAGGTTCAGTGACATCTGGTGGTGAAGCGTCACATTGCAGCTCCTCCACCTGTTATCTAGTTATGTCTTCAGGTTTCCCATCCAAGTGAAGCAATCTGTCCCGTGGTGTATGCATCAAATTAATATCTTACATTTACAATTTAATCCATGTGTGTGCGCCCCCTGTAGGTGGCACCAGGAAAACCAAGTTATTTGCTTCAACTGAGAGTTTGTAGAAAAGTTTAATTTAATTTATTAGCTCGAGGCGTTTTGGAGATATTGTGATCACAAGATAAAAAAAAAAAAGAAAAGCTGCTTCTTATCTAATCTCAGTTTGAACATTGCCCCCCCCCCCCCCCCCCCCCCCCCATCACTGTGCTCTGTGGTAGGAAGTGAAAGTGAAAGTGCATCAGGGCGTTCAGCGACAGGAGGGAGTTTTTCTTCATTCCGCAGCTGAGGGTGAGACAGACATGCCAAACGAATCTACAGCCAGAGACTATCAGTCCATTCCGTAAGTATTCTTCTTACATTCAGGTGGTTGAAATCTGAGGCTGTGAGCGGCTGAAACTCTGCAATGCATCGATACAATAGAGATTATCCACCTCTCAGGTATTTACCACCCTGTGTCCCGGGGAACAGCTCCTGGTGTTTAAAACCGTAGATGTATTTCATTTGACCTTTATGCAGCTTTGTCAAGTTGTGTCGACTGAAAGTTTCTCTGTGTGTGTTTTTATTTCAGAGACATGCCGCAGATAATGGCAGGTGAGAAAACACGTTCATTGTGTTTATACTGTGACGACATGTGTTCGTCTTTCGACCGTATATTAATCATTTGAGTTCGTGGAGAATCAAAAGTGAAAGTGAATTTCTTGGTTTTTCATTGTGAGACTAATGATTTAATTTGATCTTATTCTTTGATAGAAACTAGAATGTCTCTGAATAATCCTTCATTTCAATGTCTAGTTCTTATTGTAGGAATATAAAGTATCTAACTAATGAGGGAAGTGATCTGAGATAAGATAACGTCACTGTTTCCGGTCCTTTCACTCTCTGACTCCACAACAAGACGCAGCTCCTTTGACTAGATTTCAGTGTTTCTGATATTTTAAACAAGAAATACATTTTTAATATTGAATAAAAGTGTCATAGAGGAAACCGACAACAAATCAAGTCAGATATTATTGCTGCCATCACAAACAGGTCCTTCCACTTTCTTTCTGATTTTAAAGTGTCCTCTATTTTATATGAGTATAATTTGATATAATCATATTATGATGTAAAAATTTTCATATCATGTGACCCACTGACTTCAAACAAATGCAGAATATTTGTTGTTACTCTTGATTAACAGGACACACCTCTTTTTTAGTAGATTTTAATTTTTGTCATTTTCCTAATTTAAAGAATTTGATGCGGTTCCATGTATGAATACATTACATTATAATACATTACATTATAATACATAACATTATAATACATTACATTATAATACATTACATTATATTACATTACACTACATTACATGTCATTTGGCTGATGCTTTTGTCCAAAGCGACTTACAATTTGTACACTCAACATTTATGAGGGGCCATTTAGGGGTTCAGTATCTTGCTAAGGACACTTGGGCATGCAGATGGGAAAGAGTGGGGATTGAACCGGCAACCTCTTGTTGATCATGATCATGTTCTTCTCCTCTGTTTTGCCTTCAGCGTCCTGGAGAAAGTTCATTGTGATCCTGAGTGGAATCACGAACAGCACTCATGTAGAGTTTGTAAAGATGATTAAAAGCCACGGACACACTGAGGTCACCGATCCTGAAGAATGTGACTACTGTCTGCTCTTCTGTCCCATCACTTCACGAGTTGGAACCGACGTGGAGTTGGCCCTCAGAAAGATTCCTGGTGAGAAATGAGTGGGTGGAGACCAAACCAGAGCAAACAGGAGAGGTTCATTAGGAGGCGAGAAATGATGCTAGTGTTTGTCTATCTGCTAGATGAGTGTGATCGTAGTACTTATAACTTGGATTAAAAATACAGGAAAGGTGAATAAAAAGATCTTGTTACTTTCCACTTGTGTGCGACTCAGTTGCTTGTTGTGTGTTTCTCTGTTCTCACAGCAAATAAGCCGACGATCCTGGTGGTGATGTATCACACCTTCAATATTAACCACGTCGTACTCGACAGCAGGAGGCTGACGGAGGACACGCGTGTCCTCCTCGCAGTGAACTCTCTGTTCCATGAGCAGAATCTGCTGAACTCTAACTGCAACGAGACGGCGAAGTATGAGATCATGACGTTTCTTGGATTATCCCAGGTGACGACCTGATTTACCGACATGTTACTGTTACTGTTTAAAGATCACGATGCTGTTTGATCATCATCACTCATGTTTTTCTCTTGTTTTCTTTATTGTAGAACTCCAGGTCCATCAGCAGGGTAAGTGTGACTTCAGATTTCTTTAAAGAGGTGTTGGATTGGAGGGGGACGGAGAGTTTGTCCAAACAGGGTTCACTGGATTCAGGAATTCTGACGTCGCAGCTCAGGGTTTTTGCTTCAGGAGTTTTGGAAACTGAACAAAGTTCTTTCACATGCAAACTCAAAGGGAGGGAGTCGGGTGTTTTCTTCAGTTTAACAAGTCGTCTTGTTCATTTCTGACGAAAGTCATGACATCATCGAAAGAGTCTCAGTATATCTGCTCTACTCTCACCTCCAGCATTAATACTAATACTATTAATCTGATATTAGATGTACCTAATAAACTGGTTTCTTGGTACGACTCATAGATTTTGAATAAAGATGGAGGAGGTGTCTCCGCTCAGAGTCAGTCTCACCTTTCAATCTTGATGTTTCTCCATATTTAAAACGGTTTAAAGATCACGAGGCTGTTTGATCATCATCACTCATGTTTTTCTCTTGTTTTCTTCCTTGTAGAGCCCGTCCATCATCAGAAAATGTAAGTGTGACTTCAGATTTCCTTAAACTGTTTTTTTAACTGACTTATCCAGATAAAGTGAAGACAAATCAGTCTTTGTGTTTCTTGATAAGATGCAGTGGAGGGATAGTAACACAAATATGACAGCCTAAAGAGATACATCACTTAAATGTGTTTTTAAGCAACTAAACTACATGACTGTTCATATATGAGGGTTTTAATATCCATTACCACATTTCTGAAGAATCTTCATATTCGTACTGCATAAGGCTCAGTACGCCATCTAGTGTTTCAAACTGGAGCCAATGCTAGTAGTGACACTGAGAAACAGTCAACTCCGTCATCGACCACCATTCAGAGACGTCCTCCGTCTTCTCCTGTGCCTCCATGTCCTCAGACGCGATTCGGGCCCTGGACTCTCTGCTTCGCTTCCTGATCTGGTTTTTCCACTGGTCATGGCTTTGCTGCCTGGCACCGGCACGGTGGTTCATACGGCTCGCCATTAACTTGGTCTCGGGCCTCTGGAATATCTTTAGAGTATTATTCGGGTTTTAATATTCTAGTATGTAACATAAGTCTTTATTATTATTGTTCAGCTTGTGAATTGTACCTGATGAGTCATCAATGTGTTTTTTTTCTTTCTTTCAGGCGACAGAAAACATCTGATCTTCCTCGGTGTAGGCCTGGTGGTGTTTTTTATTGTACTGCTGATCATTCTCATGAACATCAACTAACATGACGGAGGACAGTTAACACGCAACACAACACAAAATCTAAATAAGGAATCTAAAATCTCTTTGAATCTCATTATCACAATTAATTATTCCTAAAGTGAGAAAATCTAAAGTGTAATGTGTGTGTAGTTGTGAAGGATCCGGGGTAGGGTTAGAAATCGAAGATTAAAATCTGAAGATTGTTACGAGAAATGTTATGATGTAGTTTTTCATTGAGAAAAGAAAAATGAAGAACTCCAGTTTGCCAGATCTGGGCCACAAGGAAGACTTAAACCACATGTCAAAAGAAAGTGGGAAACATCAGGCTCACATCAGCTTTGTCCAGAAGAGCAGCATTAATGCCTCGTCTGGCTCATTTCTAGGAAAGAGGTGGTGTTTCATGGGATCAGATCTGTACAGGGGAAAGTTATTGCAAGTTGAAATGTGAGCAGCTTGAAAAGGTTGAAACGTTTGTCTTCAAACAAGATGAGCTTCAAATCAAGGTGACAGAAAATGAGCGAGGGAGAAGGACACTAACTCACTAAAGCTAAATCAATGTTAAAGTTATCTCAATGTATAATGCTTTTATAGTTTTAATGCAAGCAAATTGCTTCATGTGGATTTAAGATTAAATTGGTGTTGATTCTACAAGGTTTCCAATGAAGACTCACTTTTATTTTAAATAAAGATTGTTCCTGCTTCATGCTGCTTGAAATATTAAGATGACATTATTAATCACCATGTTTGTGCTGCTTGTCTCTGTAACCACTGAAAATGAATCAATAAAAGTCTTGTAAACGTTTCTGTTTCGCCTGTTTCAGTTTCTGTGTGTCTGTCTCTCTCTCTCTCTCTCTCTCTCTGTAGAAGGGGGATTAGTTAACATGGGGGCTGGGAGGTGGTGGGCCGGGGGGGCCGGGGGGGTTGAGGTCACGCCTCTGGCCTAAAAAGGCGAAGCAGAATCCCAGCAGCAGCGATCCGCTCTAAGAATAACTCGGGGCCTGAGGCTCAGAGACACAGTGTGAATGTGACAGTGACTAAATACATTCAGACTTCTACTGGAGGTGAAGTTTGTGACCAGTGCAGACAAACAGGGATTTAGTGGTTTACAGTCAGACTGCTTGTATCTTCAGATCGTGTGAAACCACTACACACGTTGTATTCACGGGTCTCCAGCAGCTCCAGTGGCCGGTGGGATAAAGTTACAGTGAAGCTCGTTCTCCCAGGTCTCCTTCCATCGTCCATTAGTCCCCGTGGCCGATCTAATTCTGTCAGAGCTGGAGGAGGGGAGGGGGGCTGCTCGAGCCACAACCCCAGCCCCAACCAGGCAAAGGGCAAAGACAGAGACCACCTCAACCGGGTCCCTGTCCCACTCCCCGGCCTCGACCACTGGGACAGACGTCAGCGATCTGGACCAGCTCACAATCATCTGGACCCTTGGAGACCTTCTTTGAAAAGTGCAGAGTTGATTGCCGCGAATGGAAACAGAGGTGTAGAGTTCCCGGTGGAGCCTGAGGGGTTCGAGCACCAGCCCTTTGACGCTGCTGGATTGGAGTTAAGGACTTGGATTAAATCGCACACAGGAGTCCAGGATCTGCAGCAGGAGTTTGTTTTCATGGCAACTTGATCTGCACAGAGGATTTACTGCTGGAACAGAAGTTTTATTTTGAAAAACTGCAGTATGACTGAAGCAGTTGAAGGTGAAGTAACATTTTATCACAGAAAATAAGCCTCATGGGGATGTTTGATTTGTGTGTTTTGTTTTGCACACACACCATGATGTCTGGTGTGTGTGTGTGTGTGTGTGTCTGTGGGAGAATATCCTGATTGGAAGAATCTAAAAATATGCTGCTATCATGTATCTGCTATGTGAAATGCAGCTTTGAGCTGTGGTGACGTCTCCAGAGCTGAATGAGATCAGTCAGCATCAACCCTGATGCATCCATGATATGGATTGAGTTTGATTGTCACCGTTTTCTGAACAAGGAAAATTAAATGAGAGGAAAAACGTTTGATTCAAGATTTGGGGTTTGATTTCTTAAGATTAACTGAAATTAGTGCGGAGGCCCCTGAATTATGAATGTGTTTGGGACTAATAAATGCATCTTAATTATTAACTTCTCTGAAGCAAAGGTGGATTTCTAATTAAGTAATAATATAAAAAGTCTCAGGGTTAAAAACTGTGTTTGACTCAGCAGAGATTTGACGATTCAGTTTGCTGTTTGCTTCTCATTTGGACAATTGAGAAACTGTGAAGCTGTGAAACCTTGTGATCCTGCAAAAGACCATATGAGTGGATATTTAGACATAAGAAGCCTGTGGTGACAAAATGAGATGTTTTAAGATCCAAATAACAGAATTAAAACATTTACCAGGATCTTTTCTTATGCTGAAGTTTCACGTCAAAACTAACAACAACTTTGAGCCTAATTTAGCTGATGTGCTGATATGTTGATGCGTCTTGTGTTTCCATTTAAAAACATCTCAGTCAAAAAGCAGTTGAAGATATTGTAAAGCTTCTGCTGTGGGTTTTGGCAGCAAATGTTTTGACACATTAATTCAGTGAAAACATAAATGAGAGGAAATATTAATTTGTCACTGTAAAAATGGCACAAAGATAAAAAAGAGTGGAGACATTTGCCTGATGTTTCCCACAGAGTGGACCAAAGCTTGTGGTAACGCAACAGAAAGAGAGAGAGAGAGAACAGAAAGTTGTAGATCTCTGAAGTTATTATGAGAAGTGTAAAGAAGTTTCTGGTTCATAATGAAACTGTGAACAGGACAAATCAGAATATGGCTCCACCACAGTTGAGATAACAAATATGAATGAGTAACATTACACAGAAACTAACTGAGAACCATTCTACTTCCAGTTGTGTATATGAGCAAATTGTTGGATAACTAATGGGAATCTGTTGTATTTAAAATACTATTTAAAACATCTTTCTGTGTATTTGTGGAGCTGAAACTCCTGTGACTCTGCAGATGTAAGACATGACACAGCAGGTTCCATCAGGACTAAAGTGAATGTTGGCAGCAGCGTGTTAAACCGACAGAGTCTCTCTTATTAAGGAAATGTCTTGATTTCCTGTTTTCTGAATGAATAGTTTCAGTAAAGCTCTGACTGGCTGCTCTGAGCTGAGCCGTCACGGAGACAGAGCAACAACACAAGCGTTTTCATCAGGGTGGAGACGGGTCGGCCATAAAAGGAGGACTCGTGCACAGATGGTCGGTCAAACCGATTACAGTTGGGTTTGGGAAGTGGAGTTCGACAGAGGTGTTGGATTGGAGGGGGACGGAGAGTTTGTCCAAACTGGGTTCACTGGATTCAGGGATTCTGACGTCCCAGCTCAGGGTTTCTGCTTCAGGAGTTTTGGAAACTGAACAAAGTTCTGTCACATGCAAACTCAAAGGGAGGGAGTCGGGTGTTTTCCTCAGTTTAACAAGTCGTCTTGTTCATTTCTGACGAAAGTCATGACATCATCGAAAGAGTCTCAGTATATCTGCTCTATTCTCACCTCCAGTATTAATACTAATACTAATTATCTCTTATTAAATTAACCTAATAAACTGGTATCTGGGTACGACTCACAGACTTTAAGTAAAGATGGTCTCAGCTGTCAATCATGATGTTTCTACATTTAATAGCATAAAATATTTAAAACAGAA
The DNA here is from genome assembly GCF_949316205.1 of Platichthys flesus. Classification (NCBI taxonomy): domain Eukaryota; kingdom Metazoa; phylum Chordata; class Actinopteri; order Pleuronectiformes; family Pleuronectidae; genus Platichthys; species Platichthys flesus. Next base: position 19,787,318 of record NC_084962.1, read on the forward strand.
ATTACAAGAAAAAAATCTCTTGAACAAACTTCAGTGTGACACGAACGACTGAAACTGACAGAAACCAAAGTTTATTCAACCTGTAATTTTTACATTGGTCCATGTCCCATCCACCTACATGGAGGAGGCAGAGTGTATGGCCTAGCTGCAGCCACCAGGGGGCGATCAAGGTGATATCTGTATCTGACCACGGTCTCTCATGCTTCCCTCCTCAGCGCGGTCGTCCACCACCACCATGGTCATCGACAGTAAGAGCAGTGACGCCGGCTCACAGTCTCGACGGACGCCAAAGAAAACGTTCACAGAAGACGTGTCCTCCACCTTCAGCTCCCCGCTGGCCTGGATCCTGGTCCTGGCCCTCGTCATCACCTGGTCCTGTGTCTTCGTCATCATGTTCGATCTGATGGACTACAAGACTCTGTCAGGTACGAACAGCTGCTCTCTTCTCAGCATCTTGATGAAAGTGAGTCTGATGTGTGAGTGTGAACAAGGAGAAGGTTCCATTGGTCTCTGTAACTCTGATGAGTGGGTTAAGATAACATACCACACACATGACATGCAAGGGGGGAAATTTGTTTTCTGCTAAGGCCCATCTGGTGTACACAGGAGGACACACAGAGCAGTGGTCAGCCATGGACGGCGCCTCAAGGAGCAGGTGTTAGGGGAGTAAGGTGCCCTGCTCAGGGGCACTTAGACAGTGGGGTGGGGTAGGCACTTTGACAGTGTGCAACAGATCCAGGTGTTGTCCATCCAGATATGTTGCTTTTGTTGTCACTCCGTGGATTCAAACCAGAGACCAACGTTGGATTTTCTGCCCACAGTTCAACTTTCTGCCACTAGTCTACCGCCTCTCCTTCCATCTCCTGTGAGAAGAGTCACAGCTTCAACTGTCACAATCAGAGTGAATCTGAACTGAGATCAGTTAGAAAGACTCAGAAGTTATTAAAAAACAGAGTTTATCTCCAATATTCAGCAGGCAACTTTGAAAACATGAATTACAATAACGTCAACTAGAATCATGTCACATCAGGCTAAAGATACAAGAAGGTTTTATGTGTTTTATCATAAATGTTGTTTTATCCTTCTCTTCTGACTTCTTCATATTTGTCCTTGAGGTTTCTAACTGCCATGAAATAAAATCCACTAATTTCACTTGTTCATATTTCATGTGACTGTGTCATATCCATGTTGAAAGCATGTATTTCCACTTCTCCTCATAACATCAGAACATGTTCAGCTCTACTCAGTTTTCTAACTCTTCACAAGATTCACACCAAACCTCAAACTTCACAGCACCAAGAAAACATCTTTACACTTTTTCCTCAGGCCTGATTTCATCTTGAATAAGAGACGGAAAGATGAGAAATCATTTAAGAGAAAAATAAATGTTCTTATTGTCACAGTTTTCATTAAAATTCATCATCTGTCACAGGTCTGTGTCATCGTCAGAGAATCACTTCATCTTCCTTCATCCTCTCCTCCCTCCTCTCCTTCTCTCCTTCTCTCCTTTTCTCCTCCTCACTTTCTCACCTCCTCGCCTCCTCTCCTTCTCTCCTTCTCTCCTTTTCTCCTCCTCACTTTCTCACCTCCTCTCCTCCTCTCCTCCTCTCCTCCTCTCCTCCCTCCTCTCCTCTCTGTGCTTCACCTCTTCAATGTCTTTGCTTATTGGGACTGTGTTTCTCTTCCAACCAGGTCCTGGCGTCAGGAAGGTTTTTAAGGATTCAGGGCGTAGAGGCAAGAAACCTCATGTGCTACTAACTCCTCAGAGCAGAAGCTGCTGATATCGACTAACAGCATCGACTGATAAAGATCTGTAGATCCTCAGAAGCTGCTTCCTGTCTGTTAACGTCAGGATCTAAGACCTCAGGTGTTGATTTATCTGGAGCTTGTTCATTTGTTCGAGAAGAAGAAAAAACTCAGTTTCGAAATCTGAGTGATTTTAGGTCCTGTCTCTGAAAACAGATAAACCAGGCTTTATGTTTTAAATCACACATTTTCAGCTCCATCTTTCTGTCGTGTTTTATCTTTTCCCAGTGTTTATTTTGCCTGTTTATGTGAAGCTGGTTGATCAAATGTTTAAAAAGGATGATATTTGGAAGCAGACGTGATCCCTCAGATGTTATTAAACTTTAATTTAAATAAGAGTGATGCTCAGTCGAGCCACATAGAGTCCCAGCTTCTAAACCACATTTACATTCACAAGATCTGGATTTTGATCTGGATCTGAACCTTAATGCACCTGATTATTATTCAGTAATTCTCAGTTTTCTTACTTTTCACATCTCCACAGGTTGTGAGTTTTTAATTTGAGAGTCAGATCTTTACAGCTGCTTTAAATATAAAATGTATTGAGATGCTGTTTGCACTGGGAACACTGGCCCTCCTCCACCACACTGGGACTGTTGAATGTTGAAATTAGAAATTATGGTTTCTACAATTTAAAAGCGGATTAGAACACATGCACCTGGATGGAGGAGGGTCAATGGGCTTTTTTCTATGTGCTACCTGCTGAGCAATCTGCTGAACTGAAGGTCTCCTGCAGTGGTTAAACTGGTTGGTGGGTTACTCCTGCTCCTAATGTGACAGTGTTCGATTCCCGTGGTCCCACCTCAGTTTAACCGTTTTGCTTCAAAGTGGATGTTTTGGGACATTTCCTCGCTGCAGAGGAACGAGAGCTTCGTCTCCAGTGAGGAAATGTGAGACGCTGAGATATTATTTGTTATCTGTTGTGTTTGATAGAGAACGATCAGCTTCAATCCAACAGAAGCAGTGACCAGTGTGTGTGTGTGTGTGTGTGTTTGTGTGTGTACATGTCGCTGCTCCACCAGGAGGCCTCACCAAGATCAGCTCCGACCCCATGAAGGTGGTGAACGATGCGGTGGAGGAATCGACAAACCTGATCAGCTTGATGTTCAAATTCGCCGCCAACCTGATCGCCCCAGAGGAAGATGAAGGTACTGAGCTGTGTGTGTCTGATTCCTGTTTTTAAAATAAACCTGATCACAGTTTATCTGATGTCACTTTCCTCTCTGCTCATCCTCCAGGGAATCTGTACGCCGTGAGAAAAAAAGGTTTGTGCTGCTGCAACTTTTCTTTTTACAGCTGATGAATGAGAAATGGCCTCTAGCTGCTTTTTGAATGTGCTTAATTACATGTGCTGGGCTTTTATATATATTTCTATACGCTCTTTACAACTGCAGACCGTAAATAAAGATGGACGACGAGTCTACACTTCCTGCCACAATCCCACTCTACTCCCACAGTACTGCAACCAGCCACCAGGGGGCGATTGAGGCCCTTTGGCTTCACTTTTGTGAGCTGTCATGTCGTCCATCTTTATTTATTACGTAGAACCAGCAGTCATTTTAAAGTCTGGCTTATCTGAACTGTCCATGTTGCTCTGATGATGCTGCTTTGACTAATGAAGTTTATCTCAATGAACAGCAAAGGAAACTGAAGCAAATCTCTCTTCACGTGACTTTAAGAGCTTTTTTATATTTCAATATTTGTCTTTTTGCTGAATAACTTTAACGTGTGAGGAGAACAAACATCACCTGGTTTTACGATTTCTAGAAACACACCCGTGGATCTACAAGAGAAAACATTACAAAATTTTCATTAATAGTAATATTGTTATAATTATTTTGGTGCTAGTTTTAAACTGACTTCATGTATAAACCATCTCAAAGATTCAAGATGGTTGGAGGAGGAGGAGGAGGAGAAGGAGGTGAAGGAGGTGAAGAAAAGAAAAGGTATTCTCCAGTTCTTTGTGAGAATGTTTAACTGCAGATAATAACCGAGGAGTTCTGATCATCTCCCTGTAACAGTAACACAACAAGAAGCAACAGTAAAACCTGACGTGTGGTTTCTCATCATGAGCTGCACTAACACAACGTTTCTGTTCCCGTGAGAAGAGTCTGTTTCTTACCACAGAGGATTTGTGCCATTTAAAGAACATCAGAGAGGATATCAACATTATTTCATTAAATTATGACTTTCTTCTCATAATATAACTTTATTTTCCTAAATTGAGATTTAATTCTCGTTAATTTGCGTCTTAATCCTTCATATGATGATTTTTGGCCTAATCCTCACTAACTGTCTCAGCTAACTGCCGCCACTAATCTGTCCTACATGGAATCAGTGATAACCTTCTGTGTGTGAAAGTGTCTCCAGATTCAAAGTCTTTCATTCACTTCATTTTGTGTCTTTGTTTTGATACGTTGCTGATTTTACTTTTATTTTTTTATACTCCAGGAGAATTTTTGCCGTCTCGGAGTAAAGGTCGGTAACTTTGTCCACGTACATTTTACTCTGATTGATTGAGTTAAAAAAAAACATTGACAATTTTCTATTAATAGCATTTGTTCAGTTTGTTGATTCATTTCAAAGATTGAAACATTAACATGTTTCATTTGACAGTTGTAGGGATGCAAGCAAAGACGACACCACCAGTGGTGGACGCTGTGGAGGAAGAGGAGGAGGGAGATGAAGAGGAGGCCTCCGAGGAGGAGGAGGAGGATGAAGGAGATGCAGAAGAGGGGGAACAACTAGAGGAGTATGAAGAGGAGTATGAAGAGGAGTATGAAGAGTATGATGAGTACGATGAAGATGAGGAATATGAGGACGAGGAAGAGTATGATGAGGAGGAGGAAGAATATGAGGAGGAGGAATATGAGGATGAGGAAGAGTATGAGGAGGAGGAGGAAGAATATGAGGAGGAGGAAGCCGAAGGAGAAGTGGAGGCAGAACTGGAGGTAGAGGGGGCAGGGGTAGTTGAAGACGATGACGAAGAGGGAGCAGAAGTTGTGGGGGAGGTAGAGGAAGAGGAGGAGGAGGAAGAAGAAGATGAAGAGGAGGGAGCAGAAGCCGTGGAGGAGATGGAGGAAGAGGAAGAGGAGGAAGAAGGAGAAGAAGAAGAGGGAACAGCAGTGGTGGAGGAGGAAGAGGATGAAGAAGACGAAGAGCAGGGAGCAGAAGCGGTGGCGGGAGATGAGATAGAGGAAGAGGAGGGACAAGAAGTGGAGGACAAGGTAGGGGAGGAGGAAGAGGAGAAGGAGGAGGAAGAAGGACCTGCAGAGGAAGAACAAGAGGAGGAGAAGAAAGATGAAGAAGAGGATGTGGCAGAGGAAGAGGAGAAGGGGGTAGCTGCTGAGGTGGAGCAAGATGATGAAGATGATGATGAGGATGAGAAGGAACCTGAAGCAGCTGTGGCAGACATTGATGAAGGTGAAATCAAAGAAGAGGCTGCAGAAGAAGAGGAAGCCAAAGAAAATGAAGATGATGAGGTAGAGGAAGAGAAGATAGATGCTTCTGATGAAGATGATGAAGGAGAGTCTGCAGCTGCTGATGCTGAAGATGACGATGATGAAGTTTCTCCTGAACCTAGTTCCACCTCGGAGGATGAAGAGTCGGCCGTGTCTCCCGACTCAGAGTCTGACGCACCTGTTGATGTCAAAGACACCGATGAAGATGAGACTCTGCCTGAAGTCGATGATGAAGACCATGAACATAAAGATGAAGGCGACAAAGATGATGGAGAAGACGAAGATGATGAAGACGACGAAGATGATGAGTTCATCGACAGCTCGGACCTCAGTGAATCTGCACTTCTCTCGAGTGATGAGGAGGCAGAGGAGGATGGCGGCGACGACGATGATGAAGATGACAAACTAGCAGAGGGTGTTGCAACATCTGACAGCGAGGAAGACTACCTGCAGCTTGATCTTCCTCCTGTCGCCGCAGTTAGTGAGGATGATGAAGATGATGAGATTGAGGATCATAAACTCCCAGAACTCGAGAATCTTCTTCTTCTGGCCGCTCTTGAAGATGACGATGAAGACCTGAAGGAAACTGATGAGGACGAGGATGATGATGAAGATCTGGAGGACGTCTCAGTTGCCTCCTCTGAGCACTTTGCAGATGATGAAGATGACGATGAAGACAGTGACATCAGAGACGATGACCTTGACATTGACTTTGACAAAGACGTCCCCGTTGAGCTCGACGATGAAGATGATGATGATGATCATCACAAAACCGATGATGATGAAGAGGATGATGATAAAGACGAGGAGGAAGTTGAATTTGCTCCCTTGGAGAGTACAGACAGTGGAGTCCTAGGTGATGATGATGATGATGATGCTCTGGAAACAGATGAAGAGTCTGTCGGAGAGACTGTCTTCAGTGATGACATCACCTATGACACAAGTGATGAAGACGACGATGAAGATATTGATTCCAGCTCGTTTGAGTTCAGCCTCGATCAAGAAGAAATTAAAGAAACATTCATTTACACAGAAAAAGATGAAGATGAGGTCATATCAGAGTTTTTAGCTGGTGAGGAAGAGGACGATGATGATGGTGATGATGAAGAGAAGGAAGATGATGAAGATGACAACGTTCTGCTCACAGGTAAAAGTGCAGCATCATCCATTACATCCCCTTGAGTTCATTATTATGCAATAATATTATATTCTTCTTCAGAGTTATGATTCTGGATCTGGTGTTAGATTAAAGTCCATGTCTTTTTATATATTTTCATACTTTACATGAAGCCCCCACTGTAGCGGCGTCCTTTGTCCAGGAGGAGGCAGTAAAGACTGAAGTGGATGAGGAAGAGGAGCAGCTCCGTCAGGCTGGTGATGAAGATGAGGCTGAGGAGGAGGACACAGAGGAAACTGGTCAGTGTCACGTCCATCATGGATTCTGAGTTTAAATTAGATCTTATGATGGCGTTATTAAAATCAACTGTAAATATGGTTTAAAGGGTTTAATTTAAATTCACACATTTGATATTTAATATTTCTTATTTAGGAGCATTCACGTCCTCATTTTTTCCGTTACATTTGAGTATTGATATGAAATTCTAGTCTGAGAGACACTTTGCCTGTTTCAGCCTCGGTCACCAGTCAGCCTGCTGCTCCCGTCGAGGAAGACGAGGGAGGAGACGAAGAGCCGCCGGCCAAAACGCAGAGATCTGTGGATGATTCTGAAGATGAGAAAGAGGAGTACGATGAAGATGACGATGAGGAGCGGGCGGAGGTGGAGGTGATCAGACCTCTGCCTGAACCGGAGGAGGAAGCGACGAAGAGTGAAGCCCCAGGTGAGAGAACAACAACGACAACAACAACAACAACAACAACAGAAAGGGTTTTAATTCAGTGTGTAAGTTTCAGTCTCTGCTTCGCGGTTTCAGATTGTCCGTGTTTACATTCTGCTAAAACCAAAGAGTCCAGCACCAAGACGGCAGAGAACAAAGGTTTGTGTCTTCATATTAACTGGAATCAAGATGGTTATTATATGAAAGAGGAATATTTAATATTGTGTCCACAGGTTGGTGATAAAAATAATATTCTAAAAAAGCTTTACTTCCAGAGGCTCCAAGGAGGGTTTCAGCCACGAGGAGGAAAAAGGGTAATTATAAAAATAAATAAATACATTAAATGAAATCAGGGATTAAAGGACGTTAAAGACAAAACACATTATTCTTTGAGTCTGAATACAAACGGAATTTGGAAACAAGGGAATTTCTGTCTCTAATGAATCAACGTGAGAAAAGCTCCTTTACCTTATTCACTTTTTTAGTTTCAGACCGTGAAGCTGTGAAAACAGACGGCAAACCGAAAAGAAAAGGTAAAACTGAAAACTGCAAAGATTCATCTTTAAAACACATTTGTCTCAGAACAAACTGGATATATTTGGTATAAAACTGAAGTAATAAATGTAAACCTGTGCTGATCCAGCTCTTCCCAGAATAGTGAGTCCGCCTCCGAGGATCAGGAAGATCAGGAGGATCCCGGCTCTTCTCAGAGGTACGAGGGCAGAGGGCGGATGTTTCACTGGGAATCAGTGAGAGGACGACTTATTATAAATCATAAGAAACCTGCAGAGAGTTGAAGAGTGATGAGAAGAACGATAATTAATGCTATTTTATTCTCTCTCAAATAAACAAAGCCAAGAAAGTAGAGAAGACCAAACCTTCCAAACCAGGTATCATGTTCATATTTATACTTGGTAGATGATATGGATCAGAATGACGTGTTTTTACGTCTGAATGTTTCCCCCGACAGAGACAGCGACCAAAAGACAAGAGGACGTCCCCGAGTCTGGACAAGAAGGTTTGTCTGATATTTACTGAGGCCTGTGGTCGCTTGCTCATAGGAGGTCACTGTGACCTTTAACCTTTAACCTTATAAGGATGCAATAACCATCATGTATTTTCTCTGGGTCAGTCGGCCCCTGCAGACCTGCACCCGTCTACTGCCCGTCCCCCCCCGGCTGGTACGGTACGTATGAGACCGTTAAAGAGAAATAAATAAACATGTGATTCCCCCCCCCCCCCCCCAGTGTCAACATGTGAAATTACCTCTTTATGCTCCAGTTCACCACATCGTCACAGACAACCCGTATCCCCCCCCCACCATGCCAGGTACTTACACTGTCCTCCTATCAGAGAGAACTTCAGTAAACAGTTGTGTTTGTCCTCTGCTGACGAAAACTCCACTTCACCTCCTTCCAGCTCCGTCTGCTCCGGTCCTCACCGTCCATCCCGGAGCGCCGCCCATGCAGCCGCTCTACCATCAACCACCCCCCCCACTGATGCAGTATCAACCCTATCCGCCGCCGGTGATGCAGCCGGTGATGCAGCCAGTGATGCAGCCGGTGATGCAGCCGCCGCCCGAAGCAGCTCAGCCGGCTGAAGCTGCAGCGCCAGAGGCCCCAGAGCAGGAGGCCCCGGTTCAGCCGGAGGTCAAGGCTCCAGCTGCCGAAGCTCCGCCGGCGGCACCTCGGCTCCACGGTGAGTTGGTATGAATATGATCCTGACTGTCATAAAGTACTGCTGTTCCTTTGAGGAATATTACTGAATTAATCTGGAAAAACTTTACACTTCACAATAGAACCATAAAGTATGAGTGAATAAGATTTTAGATGCTGCTGCTCTCTTATTAAGTTTAATTTAAAAAATAACAGTTTTTCCTAAAGAGCCAGTGACTGTGGAGGAAGAGGTGAAGGCTGCATCCCCCATGAAGGGTATTTTATTACTATTTAAATTCTTCATTATCTTTCTTTTAATTACAACATCAGTGAATGGTAGAATGATAAATATGTGACAATTTACAGCTGCTAAGAAGAAATCCACTCAGGAGGCTGATTCAGAAAAAGGTACAGTTCAATTCCCCAGATCTGTTAAATACTCGATTCATCAGGAAACTGTGACAAACACTGAAACAGTGACGATGACTTATGAATAAATTCATTATGGAAACTTATCTGTGCACTTTGTTTCTCTGCTGATCCTTCAGAGCCGCCAGCAGCCAAACCGAAAACAAAGAAAGGTCATTTGTGATGTTTTCTCTGCTTCACACTTCAATATTGTTGTGAATGATACAACCTGTGATTTCAGTTTTGTGTTGATATAACAACACAAACAGATTTACACACTGGAGAATATAAAATAACATTGTTCATTTGCCTATTCTAGAAGCTGTTGATTCTAAAGACAAAACCAAAGCAGCCCCAGCAAAGAAAGGTGAAGAGCTCACTGACTTGTGGATCTATTCTTTGTACTGAACGTTTATTTGGATTAATAATCGTCTCATTGTTGTGACAGACTCAGCAGCAAAAGAAGAGAAAACCAAAAGTCCGGCAGCAGCTAAAAAAGGTAACGCACATTTTAATATGAAACATGTCGGAGCATCGCGTCGAGGTGAATTCAATTCTTTTGTTTTCACAGAGAAAACTGTGAAAGAAAAACCTGAAACCGCTGCAGCTGCAAAGAAAGGTAAAAACATCATTTAGTGACGGGTTAATTAAAGCAACACTATGTCACTTTATCTGAGCGACAGCGCCCTCTGCAGCCACATGTAGGGACTCCTTCTGCTGGACTCAGTGTCCAATCGATTAAGTGGTTTTAATCGAATCATTTCCAATAACTCCTGCACGTCTGAGGCTTGTATATCTTGAGAACCGTTGATTTTATCAGCCTCACACTCGGCACGTTTGTTGTTAAGGGTCCAAGGACGTGCAGTGTTACATTTGTTCAGTGAAAGAGGAAACATTCTCCTGACAAATTCAATTAAATGAAGCTGCAGCTTGAAGGCACAACATGGAAAAGAACCTCCCTCTCTCATGTGAGGGATAAATCTGATGTTTTCCATAGAACTCTAATCAGGACTCTCTCCTCACTGCGTCAGAGCCTGCAGCTGTTCGTCAGAAGAGGAAATCATCCTCTGAAAAGACGGGTAGGTGCCCAGGCTGATGATCGACTGAAAGTGAATGAACCAGGATGTGGAACTGGAAACTAATCACTGTTCTTCCCTCTTAAGCGTCTCCTGTCAAGAGCAAAGCCAAGACAGCTCCTGTGAAGAAAGGTAAAGCAGGCAGGAAATGTTGGGATGATTTTAGCTTTTGAATGACTCAGTGAACTCTTCACTCCAAGAATAACTTTTTTCTGCTGAACTGCAATTTAGTCCAAGTGATATGAATTTGAATCCCCTGAACAGATCCGGAGCCGATCAGACTGAGACCGAGACTCGACTCCATCAAGAGGGCGAACGTGACGTCTCCGACCAAAGAGGAGAAACCGTCCAGACCTTCGTCCTCTGAACCAGGTAACATCTAGAGTCCAAACATCGACCCGGGGTCCAGATGTCCCAGAGGAGCACATGTACAGAAACACGTCCATTTCTTCATGTTCGTGTCTTTTATTTTCAGCCAAGGTGAAGTCAGAAACCTCGGCAGAGAGGAAAGGTGAGGACATGTTTTATCTGTGTAAGTGTGCTCAGGTTGTAAACTTGTGTTAGGAGAGGAAATGACCTGGATCTGTGTTATTAAGACTCATCGCTTCTTCCTTCATGTTCATCTGGAAACGTGTGGTGGCCCGAATCTGATTTGTCTCCAGGGTCATGATCAGTTCACATCAGACTCTGATACTGGTCCCATTTTAAAAGATTACATGAACAGCTACATCCCATCTAGAGAAAAATCTGAATTGAGCTGTAACTCTTTCAGTGTGAACGTAGCTTTTAACTCAACTAGACAAACCTGCCTGCTATTCACCAGGAGGTGAATAACATTAAACGTACACCACGATGAAAGAGAGAGGTTTGAAATCAGTTCCTCCTGTTACAGGCAAAGCTGAAAAGGCTGAGAAGAAATCTGTCAAAGACGCTCAAGGTATCAGATCACGTCTGGATTCACGTCTAGAAGGTGAAGAATCTAACTGACACTGATCAATGTCTCTTTTTATTACTCCTTTTAAAATGTAGATAAAGAGAAACAGCCGTCAGAAGCCAGTAAGTACAGTTTATATGTATAAATATATAAACATCCAGCTATCAGGGCTCTGATCCCAACAGTGTGGCTGCAGAGGGCGCTGTTGCTCAGTAAATGTTACACAGCGTCGCTTTAAGCTGAAGATGATTTAACCTTTTCCTGTTTGGATAAGATGAATATCACTGACCTTTGTTTATATGTCAAACACACATTTCACATTTCCAGATAAATGTGTTTATCATTTAAGAGGAGAGTTTACCACAAAGTTTATCATGTGACTCGAGTGTGAGGATTCAAACGGTTTGAACTGAACTCTGGGACGAGCAGAGGAACACGTTCAGGTCAAATCCGACTCTTTGTTGACTGAAGCTTCGCACACACACAGTTTGTTGTGTTGACCGTCTGACGCGTTGTGTGCTTGTTGTTCGTAGACAAAGCAAAGAGCGCTTCCTGTGCGGCCTGAGGTATCAGCTCATTTTCACCATCATCTCCTCTGGTCGACTCAGTATGAAGAGACGTTCCCTCTCAACCACACCAGTGAAACCAGTGATTAGAATCTATTGAGACGATTAACTCTTCAGAACCCGCCTCAACTTACTGGAGGAGGTTCACGTCTTTCGTCCATGAGGCAACAATAATATTCATCCAGAGAAATTTAATCCAAAAACCAAACCTTGTTAAAGTGTGGTATCAGTGTTCTGTTCCTACTGAGTCACCCAGTGGAGTCTCCACCACCCCCCCCCCATCCCACACCCACCACCACCACCAGAGTGACTCTACACTTCTCTGACACAGATTAAATTAATAAAATTCACGTGTTTCATGCAAAACCAACAATCAAACGGGATCTGTATAAGACGAGATACATTTACATTTGATATACAGATTAAAATCACAATGTTCGCTTCAGAAGTCATAGTTAAAAACCAGCCTTGCTTCTTGTGAGGGAATTGAACCCATGATGATAAAGATGCTGCACGTTCTTACTGTATATATCTGAACAAAGAGGATCAATAAGCTTGAGCATTAAACAATAGAAGAAGCAAAAGAAGAGGAGGCAGCTTCACCTCTGACCACATCAGGTCTGAACCACGAGGACGTTCATGTCACTGGTTGTGTTCCTCTCTCTCCAGGCTCTTCCTCCTCACATGCATGTGGACACTCACCCTCATCGTCTTCCTCTCCTCTTCCTCTATCACACACACACATCACATTTTGATTTGATTTGATTTCCTGTTCTTTGCAGAAGAGTCGCAGACTGAAGACGACGCCACAGAACAGAAGAAACCAGGTAGAGACAACTGTTTCATATTGTAGGTGAAGAAGGAACCGAGTAGAATCTGATGAGAGACATTCATCTTTGTGTTTTTCCGTCTTCCCAGGCCAGCGATACTTCCAGTGCATTTACGTCCCTGGTAAAAATGCTCAGTACCCATTACGACCTTTCACCCCAGCGATGTCCCCGGCCACGATGTCCCCTGCACTCCGCTCCATGTTGGAGCAGCAGCAGCGAGCAGCCAGGGCGGCGGGGCAGTGACCTCACGTCCGATGACTCCACCTCCAGCAGGAGACATGTTTGAATCTGTGGACGGAAAAAGAAGGGGACAGAAATATTTTGTCTTTGATTCATTTGTGTATTTATTGTTTCTCGTTGTGGTCGAGCTCCTGGGTTTCTTAATGAGAGGATTTCTCCCTCAGCTGATGCTTCGCTGTGTTTAGATTTACTCGTTGTCACTTTCATGCCTGTCAGTATCACTAATATCCAGTATTTCTGTGAATATTCATAAATCAATATAATGTACATAACATGTATATTTATAATTAAGGCTGAGTTGAAAGGTGACACGGTTGCATCACATTTTTTATTTTTATTTTCTGTCCTCTCCTGTGTAAGCTCCGGATTTTTATTTAGTATTGTTCAGGACAGTCGCACATTATTATCAAAGAAGTTACTTTGTTTTAGGTTTATTTTATTTTTAGATGCACATTACTTGGATTAGGAAAAATTGGATTAATTCATTGGACAAAGAGCACTACTTTTGGAGAATATTTTTAATTATTTAATTAAAATGTCATGTCATGTCATTAAAATTCATCTAATGGAGCATGTTTCATTTTTAACTGTACAATTCAATGTAGAAACAAATTTGATTAATAAACAATATTAACAGTTATAAACTTCACACACATTAAAAACTGAAAAATAGATTCAGTGCAGTTACAAATTTAAACAAGTTCATGCAAGATGACCAAATAAACCAATAACACAAACAAAAGTAAGAAGTTAAATCCATTTCATTACAATGCATATATCTAATAGATGACCCTGAGGTGGTTGATGGACAGAGGGAGGTTGTTCTGCAGCTCAGGAGCCAGAACAGTTTTATTTTTATTTTTTGCTGCTTTAGCTGCATCTGCCACAGATTAGCATCAGTCAAGGTTGGAGGTTCAAATCCCAGGAGCTCCCACAGTTGATCCGAGCAGCGTCCCCGTCTCTGAGCGCCAACGTCTCATCAACGCTGCTCCATCATGAGACGTGTGTTTAGATCTAATACGAGACAGGAACCAGGAAGAGAAGATCACATTTAATGTAAAATAAAGAAAGTTACATTTCTGAGTTTAAAGAGAAACTTGACTCCAGTTAAATATGGTTTATTATCACAGATACAGACTTAATGTACTTAAAAGACCGAGAAGAAATGTGGAGAATAGGATAAGAAAGATTAACATGAATCCAAGATTCCCTGACAAGGCTTTCTGTCAGTGATGAGGATGTAAATATTATAGAGATATCACCATGAAAAGCAAGATTTTATAGTTTATATTTAGTTCAGGTTTTATTTAAAAAATTATGCTGCTAAATTAATTGTTATAAAAACTTTCATGAGACACATTTTTCTTATTCGAACACTCGTCATGTTAGAACTCTTATAGTGTGTGAGACACACTTGTGTTTGTTAGCACGTGGTGCGTTCAGGGACAGGGACTCTGTGCAGGACAACTTTGATGTGACCAACTCATGAGACGCTGTGATGTCTGCTACAGAGGAGGAATGTCGTCCGTGTCGTGTTGGAGCATCAGTGTGTTGATCCTGACGCTTCATATATTGTGTTACCTCACTCGTTCGCAGCTCTGGTTTTGTGCCTGACAGCAACTTGTTGTCGCTACGAACCTGAACTTTATCAGGAATTTGATATTGTTGTCTTACTGAATGAAAACCTGAGATAGACACTGCACTTAAACCCGGGATAAGACCACAGACTGTGAACCAAGATGGACGAGTGCTCGACCAATCGTGAGTCAGTCACAGCTGTCAATCAGGATCAAGTAACTGATCAAAACCAAACTTATCAGAACATTTGAATCAGTGTGAAAAAAACTGCCTGAAATGACAGAACATTTTATTTGATGTGTAATCTGACTTCCAAATTTGGTCCATGTCCAATCTGCTAACAGGGAGGAGGCAGAGTTAATGTCCTATACTGCAGCCAGCCACAAGGGGGAGCTGTTTGGTCGTCCATCTTTATTTACAGTCTATGGACACATTTTATCTCAAGTTATTTGAGGTGGTGTCATTTCAGTTACCTGATAACAATGATTATATAAAAACTAAACTTTAGTTTAGGTTTTAATAACTTATCTAAACTTGCAACGTTATCCTCAAACGATCAAAGAGAGTCTTAAGGTGCGTTCGCAAAGTGAAACGTCTGAAGTGACGGAGACGAGAGGAAGAACAAGAGAATCAGTTCAGAGTCACTGGTGTGAATCTGGATCTGAACTCATTGTTCATAATGGAATCTCAGCTAGCCGTTAGCCGTTAGCCGCTAGCCGCTAGCGTCCCTGACTACGTCGACCACACTCTCTGGTTCTTTCCGAGTGTGGATGTTGAACGTACGTTCTGAGTTTACAAGTTAACGAGCAGGAAATGAGGTCAGGACCTGGACTCTGCGTCGCCCTGCAGGTCAGAGGTCAGTCGACCTGAGGAACGTTTCCCGGCCAAATGAGATCTGACGACCTGCTGCGTGCGTGTGGTCGCTGGAATGTTCAACTCCCATGATTCCAGCTGATCTTTGTTGTCTGAGAGTAACACGTGGTAATTTGACCATAGAGCTGCAGAGTCTTGATTGAGGAAATGAAGCAGGAGTCTTCATGAATACTGATGGAGGAGGAGCTGTGTTTGACCTGGACGACTTCCCCGATCACAGGATGTAAACTAGGAGGCGGAGTTTCTCTCCCTCGGGTCGTTCGGGCGACAGTTTGCACCGAACAGAGAATTAACTTGAAGGTTTTCTATTCTGGTGTTTCATCTTTGGTCAGTAGTTTCTCTGACGGTGACACAAACACCACGTCGCATCTTTAAGCTGTTGATCAGTTGACCACTGGTGGCGCTAGAGAGTAATTCTTCAGGAAACAGAACCGGAGATATTTACAACATGTCCTGACATACGACCAGTAGGTGGTGTGATGGGGGATGAGGCGGAACGCCGTCCCCTTTCAACCACAGACAGATCTATTTAAAAATACACAAAATGAAGTTGTGTGACTTGTTATGATTGCTGCCAAGTTTCCACGTAGCTTTGTGTCCGTGTGCGAGTCAACCCGATGATCGTGATCTCGGATGTGTGCTGATGGACTTAGACCCACAGTTAGCTCCTTGTGCCTCTCAGTGTTAGCAAAAAAAGGAATTAGCTCAGAAGCCGTTTTATTCATTTAATTGTTTAATTGAATATAAGCTAGTTCAACGAGTTCAACATATCAATTTAATCATGTAATGTTGACTAGAAAATTAAATCAAATTTAAATAAATATGTGAGAATTCATCATTACATTTATATACGTTGATTTGTTTGTAATAATCTATTCAACATAATGTACTTTAACCAGAAATCATAAAATCTGAAAGTTTCTGTCCCAGGTGGATTTAACAAAGTTAGCCTTTAAAAGAAAAATTAATGCATTTCCTTGTGCTGAACACTAGGGGGCGAAGTCCAAACGGAACTACGGACACAATGTAAAACTGTGCAAATGAGGCGCAAGGTACTTTTCTCCTCATGTGTTTGAGAGACGACTGTAATCTGAAAAAGTTAAAGATGGACGATGAGTCTCCACGTCTTCCACTTGTACAAAAAGACGCAAAAATATCCTGAATTCAGACGCATTCGGGGCGAGAGCCTTTTTGACTCTGTGTTCGCCTCATGTTTCCGACTCAGTCAGGAAACATGTCGTACAGTCACAGTTTGCAGAGGAGGGAAGTTGAAGCGACTGAGGACGACGATGTGATTTCATCCACTTTACCCGTTTATAGTTTGAGGTTGTTAATTTTGTTCATTATTTCTACGCCTGGAAACACAGACAGTTGTAAAATACACAAAAAGCAGCTGTCGGTCAGATTGTGTAAAACTGTGTAGATGATAGTTTATTTCATCTCAGAGTTAAACACAAATTCATAAACTGGTTTGACCGAAGGAGTAAAGAAAATCACTTTTAAAGACATTTTGTGTGTGTGTGTGTGTGTGTGTGTGTGTGTGTGTGTTTGTGTGTGTGTGTGTTTGTGTTTCTGTTTTGGTGCAGCAGAGTAAATCATTTCCAGTGTGTTTCATGAGGAGACAGTTGGAACTACGTGTTGCATGTATCATAACGCAGAGATGAACCATGTTGTCGTGATGAGAGCAGCCAGATGTTTCAGGCTCAGCAAAATGTAGAATCACCACATTGCTAATTTTTTGTTTCAGAATTTAATAAATATTTGTTATTGACTTAGAAGCTGTTCCTGTAGTTTTTTATTGACCTTTTAAAATTATTTATTGAAATTAGTCTTTTTGAGGTTTAAGACATTTGAAAACACATTTGATGGTCCAGAAAAAACAGCAAATATTTTCTTTAAAGTAAAATATGAACCAGCTTTGTGTCAATAATAATTTGTAAACCTAAATAATAATTAGTTTTGCTTAGTTTATGAGTTAAATGTGCTTATTTATTTATTTTCAACCAGATTTATAGCATCGTTTACATTTATAAAAAATATATATAATATATTTTTATGTTTTTTCACATACACAAAGAATTAGTACAACAAATAATTGAAATACCATCGTAAAGCTTTTTGCATTCGTGTTGTGATTTTTCTGTTCCTATTTTCTGTTCATGCACTTGTGTGAGACGCCTCGACCGGCGCAGGACGGAGACATTTAGTAAACGTGTGGACGAGGTGTCTCCAGCTCAGCTGCTGCTCTGTGAAAGGAGGAAAGGGTTAAAACAAATAAATGATAAACAAGAGAAATCTACGTGTGTCCATATTTATTTTTGCCTGTTTTACATAATGCATTTCAACAAATTGTCTTTGAGGACATTTATACATTTAACAGCTGCTAACTGAACAGTTTTTTGCTCCTATAATATACTGGTTGTCACAATTCAGTTCTGAGTTTGGTCCCCACAGCTCCTACTGCCATACAATCAAAGAACAGTGATATGAAATCAATAAAGATACAGATCTCAACTGAAAGTCATGAATTCACCGTCGGGAAACGATCAATCGTTCAGAAACGTGTCGTTCAGCGTCCAAGTCTTTGAAGCACAACACGGATATTAATGAGTAGAAACAATACGTTTTTGTCATCGAACATGTGGAGATTATAACTCATCTCCCTGGAAAATGAATCATGATAAATACAAAGCCTGTGATGGACAGTTTGATTCCAACGAGTAAAGAAAAGAATCAGTGTAAATCAGAAATTTATTTTTTTAGACCAAATTAGTTTCAAATGTTTTGAACCAGATTAAAACAAATAAAACATTTAATCATGTCAGAGTCGTCTCTTCTACAATCTGCTTCAGATGGAAATTTAAAGTCTGTCGTTTTGAAGAAGCACTGAAGCTGGGTTTGTTTTGAATTCATAAATATCCTGTGAACATTATATGAGGCCACGATGGACGTCAGCTGTCGAATGACGTACGACAAGGAGGTTGTGTTGTCATTCCAGTTTGTTGGTTTGTGAACAGCGTCACACAAAAAACCTCTGGACGGATTCATTTGAATCCTGGAGGAAGGATGTGGTAACGCTCAGGAAAGAACTCTTTCAATTTGGGTGCAGGAACTTTCTTTTTCACCATTTTCCCAAAGAATAATTCATGTTTTGTCTCTTACGTATTCCGTCATCTAAACGTTATATTATACACAGAGTCAACAGTGATTGTTTAAAGAGACTGATCTAGATGAAATGTTCAGACATGATAATAGAAGTGATATCTATGAGTGTGTGTATTTGGTTGAATTCATTGGGACGGTTGGGCCTTAGTGGAGGTTTGAGCTCCTTCAAGTGACCTTCTAGGTCAATGTATTATCTAAATATCAACCAAGGCCCAAAAGTTCCCTCTAATTCAATCAAGCTGCACAAAAGTACACACACTCATTCATCAGATCCCCTCAATAAACCTGTTTTACATCAATATCCATGAATCATTCTCTGGGAAATCAGTAAAAAAGTTGATAAAATGCTGTTTGTCTACGTCACATGTCGTCAAGTGTGTGAAATGTCTTCAACAATACTTTGATCAGAGTCAACAGGAAAGACAACAACACAGAAATAACATTCAAAATGCTGAGTTTCCTAAATAAAAGAATGACTCACGTCATAGATCTGTTTACAATTCATACAACACATACAGATCTGCCTCCTCCCCGTGTCCTCAACAAGGTAGATATATATCCATTTGAATAAAATACTGACGAAAAGAAAGAAACATCTCAGAAATCTGAAGTGTGGTGAAGCTCAAAGCATCGCGGGATAAACTGGATCTGTAAGAACGAAACTAAAACTCTTCTCCTGTGGGTTCAACTTCCTTTTTTACAACAGAACAATCCTGAGGATCGTTCAGACGGAGGTTCGGAGAAACTCGAGCTGTGTACAGATGTTTATTACATGTAAACTTTATATCCTAACAACTGGAAGCATCTACAGTGGCTGTGTGTGTGTGTGTGTGTGTGTGTGTGTGTTTTTCCCTGTTTGTGGAGCTAGTGTGTGTTTTCCTCTACTCCTCCGCCTGCGTGTGACTCACAGCCTCCTTGACATCTCGACTGAATCCTCAGATATTTGTCGAAGCACAGAAACGAATCCACAACTTGTGATGAAAGTTGGTTTCTCTGGTTTCACCTTCGACCTGCAGCCGAGAGCTTCGACTGAATCTGACACCTCGAACGCAACAAGTGAAACCAGAGAAACCAACTTTCATCCGTTCTGTGCAGACTCTTTCAAGGTTCCCAAAGTAAATCACCAGGAACCATTACAAGGTCAGACATGGAGTGAAGTTGTATCACAGGTCGATCAGCTGCAGAATCAACCAATGGAGGAACCAGTGTTTTACTGAGAAGCCGTAATAGTTTGAGGCATGCAGCGAAGGCAGCTGACGACAGGATTATTATGAGAGTAAACCACCGAGGTCTCAAACCACCGAGGTCTCAAACCACTGAGGTCTCAAACCACCAAGGTCTCAAACCACCGAGGTCTCAAACCACTGAGGTCTCAAACCACTGAGGCCTCAAACCACCGAGGTCTCACTCCGCTCTGCACGGAGCCTCTGAGCTGTTGGGAGTGAGGCGGTCGTGTCATGTACACTGGTGTGAGAGTTTAACATTCCAGCTGTCCGCTCTGGTCGAGGCCGGCCACCTCAAGCCACGTGGCCGCCGGCCTCTCGGTGCTCGGCTGTCTGTTTGCCAGCCGGCGCCTTCCTCCGCCCGCCTGTCCGCCTCCTCAACAGCTCGCAACATGAACCCTGAAGGGTGAAGCGTTGATTTGGAGGAAAATAAACTACGTCAAACTCCTTCAGCTTCACAGGGAGAAGTGCTTCAGTGAGTGGAGTGGATAGTGGCTCTGTCACTCGAAACATTGGACTTCATCTCCACCTCGGCAGCAGCTCGTCTAACTGATGAATTTAAACCAAACTGTGATTCTAATAAAATACTTGAATAAAAACCTTTGAAATTAAACTCAACGTGTGTTTAAATCCCTTTTAAAAACACCTGATCTTTGTTTCTCATGTTCCTGCTCATTCGTATTAATGAGGCTGTTGACTTCACTGCTGCCTCAGATCCATCAGCTTCACCACTAACTCACTTTGTAAATGTTAATTAAAGACGCTATTGATCTGCAGGTCTGGTGTGTTCACATGTCAGGAGACCTTTCAGACTCTAACGTGTGTGTGTGTGTGTGTGTGTGTATAGTTTTCATGTAAACTGGATGTTATCTCTGTGGAGCAGCTTGTGTGTAGTCGCCCCTGGAATTGTTTGTTTGCCATTTTTTCAGCGAGATAACACAAAAACCATTGAATGGATTTCCCACAAAAGTTAGTGAAAGTTTGGGACATGGATCAGTAACACAACATCTGAGTGTGTGAGCTCTGATTGAATATAAGGGGCCAGTTGTCGAAGGTATGAGTTACTGAGAGACGTTCGACAATAGTGCGTTACTACAACTAACTGTGTGTCACTCTCGGCGCCTGTGGATCAGTGGATTATTATTAAAGTGGCACGAACGTCAATTCGAACTCGTGCTCCATAGCGCCCCTAGTGGTCGTGAACTCCTCGCTCCACCTGAAAGCGTCAAAGGAACAAAATAACACGGTAACACTCAAACCATCAATCACTTCAATCAGTAGCTGAACATGAGGAAAAGCCAGAGGGTCAAACAAAAATACTGTCAATCTTTAACTGCATAAAAACCAGAAACATCTTTAAATAAATACTAAGAAAGTGCATCACAGCCCAGAATGAGGCAAAAGGAATTCTATCTACGTGTGTGTGTGATTTAAATGATCTAAAACATGCAAAACAATGTTTAATACTACTACGGTCCTGTACTGCCTTATTCTTTAAATCTTATAACATCTTATAACAAACGTAAATCGACTCTCGTCAAAAGGAAAAAGACCTCCGAGGATCGTTATTGCTGAAAACAGAAGAAACTCATCACAAAGCAACAGAGTGACGTCGTCAGCCGAACAAAAACTTCATCGCTGTTTTAAAAACGAGTCGGAAGTTTGAACTGTTTCCAAAGGAAAGAGTAAATACTGCTCATGTGGAGGAAAGGGCCAAAAAGGAAGAAGCAGATGATTCGTATGGAGCCGACTGTAAAGGGGTGTTTGCTTTGAAGGAGCCAACGGGGGGGTGAGGATGAGGGTTTGGACATTTTGCCCCACCCCCCCACCTCACTGTTGAGTCGTGCCCAGTAAACCAGCCGCCTGGTGGCCAGTTTGGGTCCAGCAGGTTGAACAAACTCGTTCTCCTGAGCCGTGCTTCACGCCCCAATGAGGCGTTTTCTTCAAATCACTGTACAGCAGTCTGGGAATCGAACCCCCGAGCTTCCTTTTGGAGTCTGATGTTCCACTTTTCCACTTCCCTCATCACTTATATACTGTACAACTGCAGGAGATTGTGTTGTCTACACACGTGTGACAACAAATAGCCCCCCCCCCCAGTCCGCACCGAGGGGCTGGACTGTTCAGAGACGTTAAGTTACAGATTTGGGGAATTGGCACTTGACAAATAAATAAATAAATAAATATGTAGAACACATCAGCAGCTCTGAGGACGCCATCGGTCTGAGACAACGTCCGACTGGTCTCCAGCCGCTTGTCTCCAGTGTGTGCACAGGTAAGTCTGGTGGAGTATCAGTGTGTGTGAATACTGATGTGGGGGGGGGGGATTATTTTTTTGTTGAGCTGTAAATGTGTGGTTTAGTCCAGCGAGAGCAGCGGCTGCATGTTGTCCTCTCCGCTCTTGACCTTGTCCGGTCGTTTCAGGACGCCGGGCTCCACCACCGACTGAGACCTGCAGGGGGACAGAGCAGGACAACTGAGACACTTGAAACTGATTCTCTGTTCACTTCCTGTTTGAGTGATGTCACGCTGCTCAGCCGAGTCCTGCAGGCTCTGTGAGTCAGAGGGTCTCACACACTGCTCATGATGAGTTACTGTGACACTGCATCACACCACACGTTGGCCTATCGGGGGAATGACACCTCAGGAAAATGTCAAACACTCTCAGAGCGACATCGAGCCACAGACACAGCGAGAGACCGTCTGTCTCCGGGCTGAGGACAGAGACTGGACGTCCCTCTGAAGGTCAAAGGTCTCGACGTTATGTGTCCACAACACTGTGATGCAACCATCGTGTCATTTTAAAGTCCGGGGACAGAAATAATGTTTTAACTCTAATATGTAATATTTAGTTTTATTTGATTTACAAGAATCCTGGATAATTTGGCTTCATCTTTATTGAGTCTGTGATAAGAGCTGTGCAGGATCTCACCTCTTCATGGTTTTCGGGGACAGGTTCTTCTCCAGGTCTCTCTCCAGGTCTTGCACTGACAGGGTGTAGGACTCCGGGCAGTAGTCCGTCTCCTCGTCGTAGGCGTGGTCCAGCAGCGCTCGAGCCCACGTGCCCATATCGTACGGCGGCATCATACCGCCGAGCTCCGACGGTAGGATCTCAGGGTGGATCAGCAGATGGAGGCTGTTCAGGTTGTTGCCGTGCATGAAGATCTGCACAGGGACAGGAAACACACGGCTTAAACTGACTTAAACTGAACTTGAAATTATTTTTACTATTAAATGTCTGCCTGAATCAGAACCACTGGTCCTGATCCCAGCGAGGGAACGCACCCTCTTCCTGGTCTTGTCTTTGAGGAAGGGTCTGATGACCGTGTACAGAGCGTGGATGTACCACGGCTGGTTCACAAAGTGGATTCCTCCAAATCGGGCAGGAAAACTGTCCTGTTGGAAACAGACACAAAACACGGGTAAATACAGAGATGACTTCAGGAGAAAGTCTGGAGCCAATAAGCCCAAATATCCAACTCTGGCTGAACAAGAGGAGTTCTCTCATCCTGAACAATGAAGCTCCTGCAGCCTTGAACTAAAGAAAACCTTAACAGAAGCTTTGCAAGATTTGAAAAACGTATTTAACTGTGATATTTAATAGTTTTTCAGAGCACAGACAAAAGAAGTCGTCCTGCAGATACAGGGATTGAATCTGGAGGAAGAAAAAATGATCTGATCCCTCTGACAAGGATCAACTTAATCATAAAATCAATCAAACCAACAGACGGGGGTGAAAACATGACCTCCTTGATGAAGGTCAATTTGGGAACATCTTGATTCAACTGGTTTTCGTCGCCCATAACAAAGAGCCACTTTTGATTCAGAGGCTTTTCCAGCTAATGAATCAGGACTTCTGTGAGTTTCCTGTCCCTCTTCATTAGATTAGCTCGGTGAACGGGCTCTAATCTCATCGTGGATAGGAAATGGTCTCGGTCTATTTCAGGGTCACAGCCGAGTCCTGAGGGAAATGATTGTGTGTTCGTATACAGGTTAGTGAGTCAGGGCCGGACACAGGGTTCCATAGGAGGCTGGACACAATCATCATAATTACAGTGTGTGTGTGTGTGTGTGTGTGTGTGTGTGTGTGTGTGTGTGTGTGTGTGTACGACTCATCCAGGCCGAGGCTGCCGGCTACAAAATGCTTTGCTCCTCAGAGACTTACAGTATTTTACCATCAACATGAGCATTTGTCTTTAAACTCATGATTCATGATTCCCATTGACCTCAGTGACCTCCTGACCTTTCATTGAGCCTCAGCCAGGTTTAGCCTGAGTGCATCTTTAAAGGTACCGGCCCCTGATGTGGGTGGGAGTGGTCCTGAGACCACGAGTCCTCTCTGATCTGGAGCAACAGATATGACAGAGCACATCCCGAGACTCTTAATGTTGAGCCTGCGTCTCCGCTCCCTCTGGACTCGTCTGACTGAACCCCCGACACACACTCTGATGAAGGGACCTGCTGCATCATACATGAAACACTGAAGATGGAAACCGAGCTGCAGGCCTCAGCCGCTCCGGAGGGGCCGGAGTCCGAGGAGGAAGCAGCTTCTGTCTGAGACACGTTCAGACGGAAGGTGGAGGACACCAGGTGAGAGGTGTTTGGAGACAATGCTTCATGTCTCATGATTGAGATCTTTCTCAGGTTTGATACCATGAGAACTAATTTAAAGATTTAGAATAAAAATAATGTTTCCATCTCATGTTATTTGTCTGTTACAGGAGAATCCGTCAAAAAGATGATTTAATATAGAAGAAAGATTTTTAATCACAGCAGCTTCAGGTTAAAACCAACAGGACGTAACAAATTAATAATAATATAATAATAAGAGGAAAGTGTCTGTTCTGCTGCTCAGAGCTTCAGAATAAAGCGTCAGTTCCACAAACCGCTGCAGCCTCTTCTCTGATGTTCGGCCTCTCGGAGGCAAATGTCGATTCCAAACAAACCAGCGACTGAGGGGATTTATTTTTGGCTTCTCGCTGCAGGTCGCGGCCGCCTGTTCAGTTACAGCAAAGGTTGACTGAGATGAAAGGGGACAGATAATAAAGAATAAGACGAAGTCCATCGGCAAAGAATCGTTTTGAAAGACAACATCAGTTCAGTCCTGAGATACGTTTTGTTAAAACGTCCCATAAACCCTGTTGCTGGTTTCTCTAAACTGGTTCCAGCTCCTGGTTTATGGTTCCTGGTTTTATTCTTCTACAGTGTTTTAGAAATTCATCAGAATTAATATTCTATTTGTTTTGGATAAAACATATATACGAGTTCAACTTTACAGAAAGTTTACATATATAATGGACCAGAGGAAAGAAACACTGAGAATACATCCTGTGTGTATTTTGTTGTGTAGCGTCACAGTTGCCCTTTGACCCTCGACCACTAAATTCAAATCGGTTCATCCTTGAACCCAAGTGGACGCTTGATTCTGACGTGGGGAGATTTCCTCCCAGCGTTCCTGAGACACCACGTTCACAGACACAACGTGCAACCGAGTTCGAGTCCCTGAGCTCGACTCGCAGAGCAGCTGAGGTGAAAGCCTCTGACTCGCATCGTGAACCGCTCTGCAGGAGTCTGTGGTCGTAGAGCGTCTCTCTCCGTCGTGGCTTCTCCACCAGCTCGTCAGGTCGATGAGCTCCGTCCTCTGCTGCTGTCACTTCCCATCCACAGCACGATGAGCAGACATGTCCCCCGGCGAAAAGGAGAAGAAATAAGACGACATCCATTTGAGAGCTTCTCCTCTCAGGACGTAAAGTGTAGCCCTGGGTGACGACCTGTTCTTTACAGAGGCCACTTCGAAGAGAAGATGGAGCTGAACGTTAAAACGAGTTTTTCAACCAGGCTGTGACTGGGTTCACAAATAAAAAGGGTTGAAAACAAATCAGATCTCTAATAAATCAAGTATTTTACTCCACAGGACAAAGTCAGTTCAGCTTCTGTTTGCTCTCTCTCCTGCTGTAACACAGTCAACACAAATGTCTGGTTTCTGTTTAAGTATTATCCTATAAAGCTTTAGAGTCCAGTTCACCTATAGCTAAGTGAGTAAGCGAAATTGAAAACCATATTTCTCAAATCCATTAACGAGCTCTGATACTGATTCTATCGCCTCGCTCTGGTTCTCGTGCTGGGTGCGTTTGCTACAGTTCACCTGGACGTCCAGATTGTGGCTGAGGATCAACAGATCTGCTGCCAACACACAGAGCGAGGGCGAGAGAGGGAGGAGGCGATGGAGGGGGAGAGAGAGGCAGCCGCTGAGGAGCGATTTGCTAATCGCTGCGTCATGACTCCTCCGAGCAGGAAAAACACTCCCTGCCATTCTTCACCCAGAGTCAAAGTGCTGTGTGCATCTGTTTCTGTTAAATCATCCAAACGGTTTCATGTTCTGTGTCATCGCCTCATGTGTTCATTTGAAACCCTGTTGGATATTGACATTTCTCTCTTGCTGACCTACATGGTGAGTAACAAGTTAATGATCCTCAGGAGGATCAGGGGAAATGTTGAGAAGCGTCACGATGTTAAAGAAAGACACAAACACTCCTGGATTTTAAACACAGGACACATCCTTTTGTGGAAACGTAGAAAATACGTAACTTCCTCTGTGGACATAAAAATTGAATCTATTAAAAAAAATGATAATAATGTAAAATAACTATTTCTTTACTTTGTTTGTTTAAAATGGATTTTAACTGATGTCTGGATCTTTACACTATTAATAAAACATCACAAATGTATAATGCATTTACAGTATTTTGTGACGCACTCGACCGAATAGCTGCCCCCCCCCCCCCCCAAGCATTGGAAGACGAAGAAAGACGGATAAAATGTGTTTCTGTCTCCGTACACACACACACAGACACACACAAACGCACACACACACAACAATAGGCAGCCCATCTGGAGGAGAGGGTAGAGCAAGCTAGCGCGGCAGTCGGACATGTTGCCGTGGCAACGTGGCAAGGGTGGGATGGATCGGAGGAGGAGGAGGAGGAGGAGGGAAGACGAAGCACATCTCATCAGGCTACTGGCTGAAGAAGATGTTGCTTCTCTCAGCCTCTGAAGTAAACACGGCTCTGTGGATGATTCCTGTGACTCACTGTGTGAACTCATGTTTGATCAGATGTTTGGTGTGGACGCTGCCGGTTGATTCCCGAGTGCGACAGAATGAATGATCACCTCAGTGTGGTTCCAGTGCTCGGCGGCTGTAACCTCCCACCAGCCGCCCGCCAACACTGTCTGTGGTGAACAATGATGGAGCGACCGAGCTGAGGGGGGGGGACGGGAGGGGGGCGAGGGGGAAGGGGAGGATGATGATGTGTCAATGGGGGCCGGGGGGGTAAAGAAAACAAAAGTGAGGATGGGGGGAGGCCACTTGGGACCGGGGGAGAGGGTGAGGACACTGAGGACGCCTGAACGGATTTAAACACCACCATCCAGCACTTCACTTCCATCAGGCTGAGACACAGATCCCTCCTCTACACACGAGTGGTTTCATTAAGTTTGAACCTCACAGCGTTAAAGAAAAGTCCGGATCTGCACCGACATTCACCGGGTTCGTCCCTCACCTGCAGCACATCAGCCTCATGGTTAGCCAACCTGTTTTATTTTGTGTAATCTTGCTAATCAACAACCAAATCCACCGACAGGGGACCAAACATAAACATAATCATAATTTCTGCACGTGACAGAAACAAGCTCCTGGATTCAGTTTGAATTATTTAACGAAGGCCCGGTCTCATTATCCTCCTGCTTCCTAAAAGCACCACAGACGTTATTTAGTGAACAGCACAGCGATAAATAATTCCCTCATGCTGGACTCACCCCACAAGCCGGGGGACATTAAGAGGTTTGGCCGAAGCAAATGACAAAAAAACGCCTAATGGACAAAATCCCAGATCATCATCTTCATCATCTTCATCATCATCATCACTGCTGCTGCTGCTGCAATCTAATCAACTCATTTCTGGGTCAAGGTCGATCCGTCACCACGTTAGAGCCAAATCCTGCAAATCAACACGAGACAGGAGACGATTCCTCCAGCTCAACGTCATCAGTGTCACTTTCACAATAAAAGCAGGTTGAACGCATGACGCTGCAGTCGTACATTACTGTGAGTGGCAGGCGCCTGATCTGAGGTCAGCGGGGGGTCAGGCTGCGACAGTCCACATTAACCAGGTGATTCATATCTCAGGGACAAGACGTTTAAACAGCTCGTCCACTCGTCCACCTGCAGCCTCCACTAACAGCTTCTCCACAGTCATAGAAACGACTCAAACATCAACTACCAATAAGAAAAAAGGTTCCGTGTGTAAATGTGGACAAACCCGGCTTTTTAAGGAAGGATTAATTTCCTTTGAATGTTTTTATGCTGTTTATTGAGTTTGTTTTGGACAAGCTGCAATACACCAGATAATAGAAAGCTGTTTATAAACTTTTAAAAGAAGAAGAACCCAAAAGAAGGTTTTTGCCAACTTGAATGTTTAATCCCTCTTTAACAGTGTAATCCTGGAGGATTAGGACCGGATGGGTTTGAAGCCCGTCGTGCACACGCTCTCACTGTCTCACCTCCTGTGTTTCTCAAGACTCCTTCAGCTCATCTCTTTTATAAGAGCATAAAAAAAAATGGGTTCTTTTCACGTGAGTGTGTAAGTGGAGCAGCGCATGTTGTGTATCCAAAGAGGAGCCGGCACACAAACCACAGACAACACAGTGAGTGTCACAGAGAGCCGGGCGGCACATTAACAGCTGGACTGGACTGAGGGTCGAGTCGAGGACGCCACGCTCTGCTGCGTCAGCTCCTGAGCTGGACGTGTCCATCACTGTCCCTTAGATTCTCGCTCTAGAGAAACAAACTGCAGAAGTCTAAGAATTCCATCTAATCCGCTTTCAGACATGGACTGAACTGCAATAATCTGCTGAAATGTTTCCAGAGAGACGGGGAGTCAGCTGCTGAGGACAAGTGAAGCTGGAGAGAACGTCGGAGTGAGCCCCGGTGGGAATACAGCAGAATTATGACTTGTGCTCTGATCTAAATTTCCATTCTTCTTAATCTATGAGCAGGTTTCTTAAAAAGCTGATTCCAGATGTCTATTTAACTCTCATTGTCATGGTCCCTGAAGATGAACCATAAGGGCGTTTCTTTCCTCGAGCCAAAGTTTCAACATTTTACCAACAATCAAAAGCCGATGACCAGGAACTTTGAGACCAATCAAGCTCCCCTGAGGATGAACCCTTTGATACAGGAGATATCTCCTAATCTGACATTTGTGGTTGTAATAAGCGTTGAAGCCTCTAGGGGTCACCGGCAGGGATCAGACTTCTGGTGTGATCAACACGCTGTGGCACAAATCTGGATCCCAAGCCACGTGGCCTACATGCTGCTTGTGACATAACGGAAATCTGACTAAAGCTGGTTCGAGTCCCATCGACAGAGAGAACGTGAACATGTATATCTGCACTTACTGTAAAAACAGCAATTGAATAAAGTCTGAATATTTTATTTGAGGCAAAAGTCAGATTTTCTTCCTCATCGCATTTCATGTCTCGATCTGGACTCGTGTCTGTTTACATTCAATCTCTCCCTTTTTAGCATGAATATGAATCATGTGTAAAATAATAATATTAAAGCAAAGCAAGACAAGACTAAATTAAATCATCTTTGCACATAATTATTCCAGAGAGGAATGAGAAAGTTAATCAGAACGTGAAGATCGTCCTCACCTATAATTTAGTTTTCCAATCCTTTCCCTCTGTAGGAAAATCACATTGAATTGGATTCTAGGTCCCTGATGATTCCAAGTTGTGTTATTTGCCAAATGGATTTGAATCAAATCGATCCATTATGCATCTTCCTTTTGTTTCCTACCCTGACGGAGGAGCAGTGGTTCTCAGCGGGGAATGACTCAGGGCTCAGCTAACAGCTCCCATCAATAATTCAGGCTCTAATCTGTGTCTGGAGAAACGTCAGAAATGTGTTATATATGGACTCGTCACATCGAGGCACCAGAGCCAGTTAGTCCCCTCGGCCTGAAAGAGGGAGAACGATTTCCCCCCCGGCGGCGCATCACCCCCACTCCGTGCTGACGGGGCAGAAAACTAATGTTTGCAGAAAGTGGAGGAGGTGGAAGAAAGTTCACAGGAAAACTTTATTCATTTAAATCTTACTGGTTACTGACAAACTAATTTGATGGATCATATTTACATCTGTTTCCTATGTTCCTTACAAACCTCCACAGAGTTCCTCCCCCACAGTCGAGCGTCACTGGGAACAAACCAGTGAACAGATCTTTGTGCAGCAGCTCATCACCACAGGTCAAACAAACAGACGTGAGGACCCACTCTGCACTGGTCTCATTTCCTCTGGGAATCACTTCAGAATAAAGTGCTGTATCATTCCCTGCTTAATAACCAGCTGCAACAACTTTAATGTAAATTCAATATATCATGTTCTGATTGAATGCGAATGTAGAAATGCTCATGAACAGGTGAAGGGAAAAAGCTTCTTATCTGCGGGAACTACTTGACCTCTGGATCTTATTTCGTCTCCATATTGAAAATGAAATGAAGAGAATTCAGTGACAGTTTGTCGTTCACCTCAAGCTCCTGAGATCATCCGACCTCGATGCATCTCACTCCACACCTCCCTCCAGAAACGCTCCAGTCAAATCAGATTTGACTAATGGAGCTAAACACAAATTGGCAAATGATTCTCGAGAAGGGTGAGAAAGCAATAACAGACACACACACACACACAAGCAGCAGATCTGTTACCAGAGGACATCTACACAACTCTGTGCCTTTTCTCCTGCAATCATTTCAATAATGATGTTCTTGGTGTCCTGATAACTGAGGGGACGTGTTCATGAAAAACCCTGAACACACAAACACAGACACATTTCTCTCATTACTCTGTTTTCTGTGCGCTATGAAAGACAAACTGGAAAACTGTCTCTCATTAGAGGAAACAGCAACAAAACCAAACCGAACTGACAACCATGAGAAATCTCTCAGTTCTTTTCTCGCACCATCTACCTGCCAAACGAGCCTTGAAGGAAAAACACAGCAGCCGGCAGTGTGCATTTAAATCTGAAACGTCATTATTCCCTTCTGCTGGTCTTTAAACAAGCTCACGGCTTCGACGCGGCGCTCGACTTGTTCTTAAGTGGAACATTTCGGGAGCAGCGAGGATGATGGGAAGGGAGCTGGAGGTTTGTTCTCCTTCTGTCAGGAACTGAGGAACAGAACTTCAGGGTTGAGTAGAGCTGAGGATTTCTGTCTTTCCCCTCAGCTCCGACAACAAACACAAAGACTCTCTGCTGGAGGACGTGTCTGCTGATCTTCAGATAAATCTTTAAAGGAGCCGCAACTTACATTTATTTCCTGTGTCTCTTTAGCAATCAATTAACAGCCAATAAAACCCCAGACTGTAAAAGGATTTCAAGTTTCCAGTAACGTCTATGGAAAACCCGAAGGAACACATCCTTCCACCAAGATTCATGCTGATCTGTCACATTCCTTTAACAAAACTACCAAGAAGCAGACAAGGTGGAAACATCCCTGTTGAGGTTAAAAATCAAAGATATTTATCTGCTTCATCCTCCAGTGTGTAGTGATTGTTAATCTGTAGTTGTTTGGCAGTAACTGACTTGTATCTAATCTGCTCTGGTTTATGTTAAAGGTTTGTTTAAGCTGAGTTCACTAAAACTAAAGAAAGACCAGAGTCGGGTTTAAAAAACACTGCAGCCCACAGACAGTATCACATCTGACCTGCAGCCCCTCGATGGCCAGACGCAACATGCTGGGAGTCAGCTTGGACGCCTGCTTGAAGGTGAAGTTACTCCAGTCGATGGTGAGGATGAAGCCGTTGACCTGCAGCTCTGGATCCTCGATCATAGATTCCAGCGAGAGCAGGATCGCCCTCAGGATGTCCACAAACGTGTATCTGTGGAGGAAGCACAGAAAACCTTTTATTCTGGAGTTTGACCTGAAACCAGCAGCTGGATTAGTTAGTAGCTTTCATTCAAAGCTCTTTATTATGCAACACATGACGATTCCGCACCTAAAGAGGTTGTGAGGTATAAAAACTTGGAGAATAACGTGGAATCATATTGATCTCATGGTTTTTGTATCGTCAGGTTGTATTTTTTATTTGTCTTAGACGCAGAACTCTGCAGCCAACAGCTCTGGATCAGGAGGAAAGACTCCGACTGGGCCCTGAGAGGTTCAGGTCCCACACCCAGCTCCCATCAGCCTGGTGGGCCTGAAGGTGGGAGGTGATCAAAACACCCAGTGACGCTGAGGTACAGAACACAACTAGTGAAGAAAAGACTTTCACCACATCTGTTTCGCTAACTTTATAACAGACTGGCACGGCTGAAGGAGTCATGGAGTTTCCTGATGAACGATGACTGTATTCCCATATCAAAATGAATACACTTTTTCACGGTTTTCTAGTCTAAATATGTCCCCATCGTCTCTACAGATCCCCCACAATGCAATGCAATGAGAGAAGCACACTCTCTCTCATTTTCGTTTTCCTCCTGGATTTTTTAAATGATTTCACGTTTATGTTATCATGTTTTTAACTCTTTTCTGCTTTATTATTTTTTTCTGTTTTGCTGTGTGATCTTCAAGTTGCTTTGGAAGTTTTCCTGTTGTTCACCTTCAATTTGTTTTAATTGTTAACTTGCACATCTTGTAATTGTGTTTTGAAAGGTGCTATACAGTTAAGGATATTATGATTAATATTCATTAAACATCTTGTTTGAGCTTCACTATGTTCTATGTTCTGTAATCATGGCCCATCACCTGCTCTGGTCCCAGTTGGCTGCGAACAGGACCATTATTTTCCTGCCGTATCTGTCCAGGTTGGACAGCACCCCGGGGAACCCGTCCTTCAGGGCCTGCTTGATGCCCGGGTCCGTGGCTTTAAGGTTCTTGAACATGTCCAGGTTCTGCTGCCGGTACTCGAAATACTGAGCCAGCAGCCGGAACGCCTCGAAGTGGTTGAACTTCCGCGCCCGCAGGAACCTGAGGATGAACGCGTCGTCTGTCCTGAGGAAGCCGATGTCCGGCCGGGTGATGATCATGTCCCGGACCTCCTGGATGTCCTGGTGCAGAGTCTCCGGGTTCTCCTTCAGCTCCGCCTTGGCCTTCTCCAGGGTCTCCGGAGAGAGGCCAGCCTGCAGGTGAGTCATCCTCTGCAACAGCTGTCCCTCCGCGGGGGACCGCGACCCAACCAGCGGCTTCCTGCAGCAACAGGGAGAAGAAGCGTGTGCGGAGGTTCTGCTCCCGGATCAGACGCCGACTTCAGATGGAGGCCTGCTGCTCTGTAATCCACCCTGAACTGCCACAGATGCTGCTGCTATGATGCTCCTGCGATGCATTATCAACATATGGGCCAGCGGCCACTTTTACGCACGGACGCATTTCATTTCCACCTCAGAGAATTCAACTTTGTCCGGATGCTTTTAGATCACGAATCGGGTCCTGGAGGCTTCAGGCTTCAGTGCATCCAACCTGCTGGTGCGGGCGGCCCGAGGCCGACAGACAGCCGCTTCCCTCCATGTCAGAGCCTCTCCTCGCGTTCTCGCTCTTCCTGTGGCACAATGACGACGACAGCATCACCGTCTTCCCCGGCGTCGCTCTCGGCGGCCAGGCAATGCGGCACAACCCTGCAGCACCTGCTATATCACCATGATTCCTCCGCCTTCACAACGCATCTCCATCCGCCGACTGGTCCTGGAGCTGCTGCTGCTGGTCCTGATGCTGCTGCTGCTGGTCCTGGAGCTGCTGCTGCTGGTCCTGATGCTGCTGCTGCTGGTCCTGATGCTGCTGCTGCTGCTGCTGCTGCTGGTGCCGCTCTGTCTCAGATTTGCCCGCTTGTTTCCGCTTCTACATCCCAGTTTAAATCATCGCAGCTTCCCAACATCCTCCACAGTCTGGGTGTGACTTCATTTGTTAAAGACCCAGAAAAGGGGGGAGGTGGGGTGTCCAGCATCACAGGTGCCCCGAGAGGTTTTGTTCCCCTCCTGCCTCCGGGTCCTAGGTTTATTGAGAGGGGTGGGGTGCATGCACTGGGGTGGATGATGGAGGGGGGGGGGGGGGGGGGGGGGGGGGATTACTGTCTCCTCCTCCTCCTCCCGCCGCTGCCGTCTGTTCACTGGGAGAGTGACTGACAACGACAGAGTCTGCGCTCCGGTCGCTGTATGGACGCCAGCGGCGGGGGGAAGGGATGGATGGATGGAGGAGGGGGTGGAGCAACAAGATGAAAGGCAACAGATATACAGAAAGGGAGAGAGGGCAAGGTGGCAGAGGGATTGAGGGATCGAGGGATGGAGGGATGGAGGGATGAGGAGGGACTTGAAAGTGGAGGAGGAACAACGCAGAAACATATAAAGACAATTCATCATAATCTTTGAAATCCTCTCATCAAAGGCGCCGGCAGCAAAGTGTTGTTTTATTATCTGAACTCACATCGGACAAGAAACTGAACAAACCTTCTACA
Organism: Platichthys flesus; assembly: GCF_949316205.1. Lineage (NCBI taxonomy): Eukaryota > Metazoa > Chordata > Actinopteri > Pleuronectiformes > Pleuronectidae > Platichthys > Platichthys flesus. Next base: position 19,821,468 of record NC_084962.1, read on the forward strand.
CAAAAATCACCTACAAAAATAAACAACAGGAATATTTTTCTGTGTAAATGTCCATTTTCCAAATGATAAATAGAAACATATATCTACATATATATTCACTGGACTTTCTAATTCATCAAAAAATACAGAAATATCCATGAGATGAAATATGATGAAAATTATACGAACAAATACAACATTTCTGACAATATATAATAAAAGGAACGTGGGCTGAATATAGGGGGGGTTGGGGGGGATTCAAATGAGCTGAATGTAAGGTTGGAGGATGGGGGGGGGGGGGGTCTAAAAGCTGGAGGCTAAAAACTGGGGGTGGACAGATGAAGCTGCAGGGAGGAGTCAGGGTTCGAGGATCCACCGGACGACACGTCATGGAAACTTTCTATTACTTCAAGGTTTTCAAGGAATATTTTCTTCACAGTTTTAGTCTTAAAAATAAACCTTAAATCTCCTCAGGCTGCTAGAGGAGAGGGGGTGGCTGCACCTCCTGCTGGTGAGGGGCAGCGACTGCAAGGCAAAAATGTTTTTCTAAGATCAAATCAACAAACTCATTAAGTTTTATTTTCCTGGGAAACTGAGAACTGAGAGGATTGATTCTACTGAGATTAAATGGAGGGTGTATAGATGAATGAATTGATAATGTGTGTGTGTGTGTGTGTGTGTGTGGGGGGGGGGGGGGGTTAACGTGCTGAATTAATTTCTTATGTGTCTGATTTTCGGAGGTTTCTCAGTGTCTGTGTCCTTCAGCAACCAGAGTCACTTTCTCCCTCGGCCAGGGAATCAACACAAGTACACAACAACATAGAGAAGGAGCGAATGTCCCCCCCCCCCCATTCATTGTCTGAAGTGGCCCACGTCCTCACACATGTAGCATCGTCATCCTGCAGCGTGTGAACACCCTATATGGTAGCGGGGGGGGGGGAGGCCACGGCCTGAATTTAGCAAATGGGGGGTTGACAGGGTCCCAGGGGAGATGGGGGGGGTTGGATGGTAATAATTGCTCTCAGCTCTGATGGGCCTCTTAAGGAGTGAATCCATTAAATCAGGGGTCTCAAACTCGCGGCCCGCGGGCCAATTGCGGCCCTCGGGACGATATTTTGTGGCCCTCATCTTAAAATGAAAGTTTAATGTTAGTGCGGCCAGCGAGTTTTATATTGTAGCAACCCCGCTGTTAGCTGCTGTGTGGGACAATGTTATGATGTTCTGGTTTCCTACTGTGTGCCTGTCCAGTGAATGCATTATGCATGTGAGTGACATGGGGGGCGGGGTCGTGTGTGTGTGTGTGAGAGTGAGTGCAAGAGAGAGAGCCTGAAGAGAAAAGAGTGGCTTTGGCTGGAAGGTGAAATTCATAGTTTTCCTCTTTCTTGCAGGTCATGATGTATCCAGTGCTTCATTAGTAAATCACAAGGTGCTGGAACCCTTAGTACATATGACAGCGCAGGTACGACGAGCACAGGTCCCGGAAGGCACATAAAACGACTCTTAAGAAAGCACACACATGACACTTACAATGCAGTGGGACTTATTTAGACTCTACTGCAGTGACGGTATCAGTCTTTGTGTCAGTGATTAATAAAGTGGCATCTTGAGCAAAGGTGACTTCTGTGTGTCCAGCGGAGAAAACGAACGGAACACACACACACACACACACACACACACACACCCACCCACACACACACACACACACACACACACACAATTTGTTAAATTGAAGTCTATTCAAGGGACACCACGGCTCCTCTACGCACACGCTGCGCTGTGAGGTTTTGGGAGCTTCAGACGGATTATTCTAAATTGCAGCAGTTTATAACACGTCATTGAGCTAATATCTACATTTTACAGTCTGGGCTGTTTTACATTATTATTTACACCTGATATGTGTGGATGAATTTTAATGATTTAGATTCCCTCATCCTCTGGTGGTGACATTTACGCAGCGAGCCACAGACTGTACATGACGATGTGCATAATTATTTTGGTTCATCTTAGAAGTCTGCATTTGTTATTATTTTATGAAATTGTGATGCTGTTGTAAAGAAAGCTTTATATATAACTTATTAGATTCTCTTTTTTTAATATTCATATTAATATAATTTATATATAATTTTTTTTCGAAATGTAGAAACCTCAGAGAGAGCCACATGTGAGGGATCCCCCTCCCAGGATGGACAGGAGCGTGATACATACCAGGACCAGGGTGCAGTGAATCCCTTGGCTTCGTTCACATTGTGTCTTCACCACTGGCAACGGAGCAACACGACACTCATCCCCACCAGCAGCCACGCCCCCTCATGTGGGGCCCGACGAGAGGAAGGAGCAGAAGTGTGAGGAGGAGGGAAGAAGGACCTGCACCAGAAGATGGGTCTCACAAGGTGTCTGCACTTGAGTGAGACTACCCCAGATCTCAGAGACGTGATGTTCTCCGTGATCTGGAATGCTACAAGGGAATTATGCAGTGGAGATTACAGATTAAAACATCGAGGGTGCAGATGATGTTTGAGCGTCAATGTTCCTTCTTGTGGTGTCCAACATAGCATGAGTAGCATGGAGGATGGAGTGCTGCAGGCGTAGCTGTGCCACATCTTAGGGAGTGTGGGGAACAGCATTCAGGTGTTTGGCCTCAGCTCTGGCAGGGATGGTGAAGCTTTGAGGAGATCTGCTAGAACTTGATTCCTTTGGGAAAGGGAACGTTGTCAGGAGACAGGAGCCTCGAACCCATGGCTGGAGACGGGACCACAGCTCCCAATCCTGTTGGAGTGACGAGACTGAATTGTTTCATTCATAACGTTCAGTGCAGACTTCATTCAGCAGAGGAAACAGGATGGAAGCCCCAGTGGATCCAGTGCTTCCTCTGCCTCCGAGGGACAACACCCCGAGGTGAGGGAGACGTTGGTGGAGCAGAATCTCGAAGGACCGAGCCTACATGTCGTAAATAAAGTGAACTTCTTCATGGAGGACTCACTCGGACCGAGAGAGACAAACGACCCACGGAGGAACAACGGTCACTGGGTCAACAGCTGAGACGCTGAAGCAACTGGTGGCCATACTGCAGCAGCAGTGAGAGCAAGAGGGGTTGATGGGAAATGTCTCTCTGGTTAGATAGACCACCTGATGAGGTGGCTGTGTATTAAAGATGATTGTGGAGATTGAGGTCACATGACGTATGTCACATGATTGGCACAGCGCAGCTCGAGTTGCCTGCCAGAACTAGCTCGCCGGCGTCGCCACTTTCATATTAAATGTTTTTCTTTCACAAATGTTTTTCATTAATGTTGCATAAGTTTATTTTACCAACCTCTACACTGTCAAGAACTCTATATCCTTCAACTCAGCTAAATATCTATATGGTCATTTTGTTATAGTTATTAATTTAATTGTTAATCAGAGTTCCAAATTCATAGTTCGGACTTGTATGAGACTTAATGAATAAATTGGATTTTGTTGTGTCTTTATTTGTGTGTTAACAACAGATTTCATAATAAAGACTGGAGACATTTCTTTCTCTTTCTCTTTCTCAGTAGATGAGTAGGAAGTGGGAGGCAGCTTCTGGTTTCTACTAAAGAAGCCGTGATGCTCGTCACACTGAATGATGTGTTGATTTATTTTCAGACACAGTGAAGTTAAAGATGTGACCATATATGACAACGACTCTGAGACATGACGGACGGTCACTTCTTCATTTACTTTATTGGTCCACAGGCAAACTGAGTTCAATCCACAGCTGGAAACCACAGAATCACATTTGATTCACGTGAACATTTTGAAGCCCAAGTCAATAATGTTATTAAATCTTATTACAGAAAGATCCTCCATGCACATGTGACCTGAACAAATGGTTAAATAGCTCTTAGCTCCATGTGTTTGAATGTGAACCTGAATAAGTGACATTAATTCAGTAACTTCAAGATAAGTTTGAAATTCGTTATGGTTTTTTTAACACAGGAATAAAACAATAAACATGTGACAGAAATTCAAAACAGAGGAGACATGTCACTGAGGGGAAGTGATCAACAGGAAGTAAACACCACATTGCACTTTTTACTAAGAACCGAGAAGCAGAGGAGAGAAAGAAGAAGAATGGATGAAATCAAACGGATTCAAATGTCTTTACATCTGCTACTGGTGCTGATTCCATTTACAGGTGAGAATAAATACACTTACACAACTTTACCAGTGTGAACAATAAGAATAACACCAGATTGTTTGTGTTTGCTTTAAAAAGTGAAGAGTTTCACTGATGTGTTGTGGCACAAGTCTGGCTCATTCAGGGGACTGATACTTATGAGTACTCTGATATTGTACTTGTGTATATTTTGTGTACTGGATCATTCCTCATATTTTGATCTGCCATTAACTCATGGTTTAACTGGTTAGATTTGGAGGTTAAAGGTCAAGGTTTCAGGTTTTTGGCCTCTCACTCATCTCAAGTCTGAAGTTCTTCAGATTCTGACCAGTTGTCTCCTCGAATGAAACAGATTACTTAACAGATTAGATTTCAGTGATCAAGTGTCAGAGTGACCTCATGAGTCTGGAGACAAAAGTACGTAGACTGGAACTGGACTGGTTGGCTGAGGCATTCAAATGCAGGGAGAAAACTGGAGTTGATGTTTTTCAGGTTTATCTTGTCAGTCATGCTCCATTTGGTCTTAATTTACAAAGTTATGTCTAAAAGAATCCTCACATTCAGAAGTGAATGAAAATATGAGTCTTTTTCTTGGTTTAGTTTAATTGTTGCTGTCTCTCTCTCATTTCCTCCACAGTGCTCGCTGACCAATCATCCATCATCATCAGAGCTGGAGCTGAAGTCACTTTGTCTTGTGACAAGATAAGAGATGATCATGTGAACTGTGGAGCTGCTACCTGGCTCTTCTATGATTCAGAGAGGACTAGAGGAGCAATCCTGTTTGTAAACAGGCAGCTCGACACATCTGAGATTTCCAAATCTAAAGCAGACAGACTACGTCTTGCTGCAAACTGTTCTCTGGTTATTAGGGAGGTCACAGCTGAAGATGCTGGTGAATACATCTGCAGACAGTTTGACCTGACAACACAAACACATGAAGATCATACTGTTTATTTCTCTGTTGTCAACGGTGAGTAAAAGAGTCTCTTCATAAAAACATTATGATAATTCTGATCATTCTGATGGACATAGTTTCACTCATGTTATCTTTCTCTCACAATATCTCCATCATCACCAGTGACTGAGCAGAAGAGAAGTGATGAGGTGACGTTGAGCTGCTCTGTGTCCACATGTAGAAGCTGTGTCCTCACATTGAAGTGGCTGTTTATGAATAAAGATGTGACTGAAAACAACAAAGACCTGAAGACATCACAGTCTAACTGCTCGGCCAATGTGAGCTTCTCAAAATCCCATTTTGTTCACAAGATGAAGAACTATAGATCATTAACATGTAAAGTGAATGATGGTTTCAAAGAGGAAAAGTTTTCCTTCATCCCTCCGTCATCAGGTGAGAAAACACAGAACACGATGAACTGCTCCTGATCCAATAAATTCCATTTGTTAACACATTTCTTTTTCTTAAGAAGGAAAGAACGAACCAGCTCCAGGAAACAATGAGATGACAACAGGTACTGAATATTCACTGCACCTCTCATTCATCTCTGTGCTGCTGCGTGTTGATGGAGTTCATGTTAATAACATGTGTAAATACAGGAAGTTGGACTGAACAGGAAACTGAAGCTCTCGTCAGAATCAGAATCAGAATCAGAAAGTATTTATTACCAAGTATGTTCACACCTACCTGGAATTTTCTTTGGTATATAGGTGCATACATAAAAACATAAAAACACAAAAAGTACTTCACATAAGAAAAGATAAAAATAACAATAATAATAACTATATTTAAAACAAAACAAAAATATATACAAGATATAATAAGTTAAATAAAAAGTAAATTCTGTTCACAGATTGGTGGTGGTACATTCGTCTGGTTGTGGGTTTTGCCACAATCGTGATATTGGTTGTGATTCTCATCAGATGGAGAAGAAACAAGGTGAGAACATTCACAGATGAAACTAACATGTCACTTATAGAGTTTATACCTCCTCCAGGTTTTTATTTATCTTGTAATAACACCATGAAATAATGATGTCATCATAAGTTCTAAAGTTTTAATATGAAAGTTAAAGTTCTGGATGTTTTTTTGTGTTTTGATACATGTTGTTATGCTGTGATGGTTTTGTTAGCACTGCATTAGGTTATTTTACCTTTTAATAATCATTCGAATTGTGTTGTCTCTCTATCAGTAATGTAATTGTGCCAACATCCTGACCTGTGGTGTAATACATCCTGTTGTGTATTTTTTTGTAATCACTATTTATCATACTTCCTCGTCAACATTTGTATTTGTTGTGTTCTGTGAAGCACATTGAACTACACTAACCTGATGAAAGGTGCTATACAGACTGATGATTGACTGATTGATTGATTGATTAATTGATTGATTGATTGTATATCCTCCAGATCCAGGGTGGTGATGTTGCAGTGGCCTTCAGCACTGTGGAAGCTCCCTCCTCTTCTACTGGACCCTCAGCTGATCCCAGCAGCCTCTATGCCAACGTCACATTCATACAATAGTAGAGTTTCATTTGACTTTGATATTTTTACATCAGGAATCATTTGTTACAACTTTCTGCTGTGAAAACAAAGTCACTCGTAATAATGTGATTCTCATTAGATAGAAAAGAAACAAAGGTGGGAACATTCCCAGATGAAACTTTGATTTAGTTTAAACCACTGCCAAGGCCCGACAGTCTGTGAAGATTTATATAAAACTCACTTTTATCATGTGGACTGGATTTAACCAGTTTTCAGCCATTTTATTGATTCTTGAAGTTTGTCGTTTGGAATATTTTATTCTGTATCTTCATGTTCTTCTGATCCAGCTGTTATTCTTATACATTACAATGGTGACCTGTTATTTGATAGAACATTGTTCTTTCTTGATTCTTCCTGTTCTGGGTTTGAACCCTCATGGTTGATGCTCTTATTGTATTTCGCTTTGGATAAAAGCCTCAGCTAAATGAAATGTAAGGAAATGTAATGTATGATGATATGATATGAATGATTGTTTATGATCCAATGTGTTGTAAAAAGCGTTTTGCCCAGAGTGCCAGAAAGGGGGAGCTGTAGGTTAAGTTACTGCTGCAATGTTTAAGTAATAATAATAATCATAAGATGGTTTATCTTCATATAGATATCGTACGTTTAGCTTGATGAGCCGGCTGTTATAGACATGTTAGTGTTTCATGCTGTGATGTAGATACTGCAGGTTGATTCTTCCAGGTTTGAGTTGAGAGACTTTTTAAATGATGTTGATTTACATGCAACAAGATGAACCTTCCCCCCCTCAGTCAATATCAGTATTCATAACAATATTCAGTGCTTTTATTAAACGGGATGCCCTGCAGGTTCCACATCTCTGAGTTCAGTCACTGGGAAACTTACTTTCATACAGTCATTGGAAGACTTGAGATTTGCAAACGAACTGAATGACTTTTACTGTAGATTTGAAAGACACTCTCAACAAAGAATATATAAAGAGTATGATATAATATATGATATATAGTACGGGTATAAATATAAGTATTTGACGATACAATAGATAATATAATATACTATGAGTGTAAGAATATGTAGACAGAGTGTGCAAAAGACAATATTATTGTATAAAAAAATATATAGTATCAATATGGTTTATATTAAAACATATCACATATGATGTGGAGTGTTCCAGTATATGGAGCGGAGTGTTGTACAGGGTACACAGTGAAGGAGACAGGTGTGTTTAGTGCAGTTCTGTGATGGTGGCTCGGACAGAGGTAGAGGAGTTGTACAGTCTTATTGCGGTTGGGAGGAACGACTTCCTGTATCGTTCCTTAGAGCAGCGGGTTGAATGAGTCTGTGGCTGAAGCTGCTCCTTAGCTTGTCCAGGGTTTTGTGGAGGGGGGGAGAGGGATTGTCCATGATTGCCAGCATCCTGTCCTCCACCACCTCCTCCAGTGTGACTAGCTTAGAGCCAACCACAGACTCTGCCTTCCTAATGAGTTTTCTCAGTTTGTTGGCGTCCTTAGCCTTGATGCCCGCACCCCCGGACACTACAGCAAAGAAGGTGGTGCTCGCCACAACAGACTTATAGAACATCTGCAGCATCTTGTTGCACTAATTAGCTCAAACTATAAGCTTTATCAAAAAGGAAGGTTTTGAGTCTACTCTTAAACAAACAGATGGTGTCTGCCTCCCGAACTGAAAGTGGTAGATGATTCCACAGCTGAGGGGCTAGATGGCTAAAAGCTCTGGCTCCTCCTCTACTTTTAGAGACTTTAAGGACGACAAGTAGGCCGGAATTCTGGGAGCGGAGTGCTCTAGTGCAGGGGTCTCAAACTCGCGGCCCGCGGGCCAATTGCGGCCCTCGGGACGATATTTTGTGGCCCTCATCTTAATATGAAAGTTTAATGTTAGTGCGGCCCGCGAGTTTTATATTGTAGCAACCCCGCTGTTAGCTTCTGTGTGGGACAATGCTATGATGTTCTGGTTTCCTACTTTGTGCCTGTCCAGTGAATGCAGCATGCATGTGAGTGACATTGGTGGCAGAGTCGTGTGTGTGTGTGTGTGAGAGTGAGTGAAAGAGAGAGAGAGAGAGCCTGAAGAGAAAAGAGTGCTTCATTAGTAAATCACAAGGTGCCAGAACGCTAAGTACATATGACAGCGCAGGTACGACCAGCACAGGTCCCGGAAGGCACATAAAACGACTCTTAAGACAGCACACACATGACACTTACAATGCAGTGGGACTTATTTAGACTCTACTGCAGTGACGGTATCAGTCTTTGTGTCAGTGATTAATAAAGTGGCATCTTGAGCAAAGGCGACTTCTGTGTCCAGCGGAGAAAACAAACGGAACACACACACACACACACACACACACACACACAATTTGTTAAATTGAAGGCAAATTCAAGGGACACCACAGCTCCTGTACGCACACGCTGCGCTGTGAGGTTTTGGGAGCTTCAGACGGATTATTCTAAATTGCAGCAGTTTATAACACGTCATTGAGCTAATATCTACATTTTACAGTCTGGGCTGTTTTACATTATTATTTACACCTGATATGTGTGGATGAATTTTAATGATTTAGATTCCCTCATCCTCTGGTGGTGACATTTACGCAGCGAGCCACAGACTGTACATGACGATGTGCATAATTATTTTGGTTCATCTTAGAAGTCTGCATTTGTTATTATTTTATGAAATTGTGATGCTGTTGTTAAGAAAGCTTTATATATAACTTATTAGATTATCTTGTTATTGCGTGGCCACAAATTAGTAATTTATCCACGAGGTAATTTTTTTTTAATATTCATATAATATAATTTATATATTCTTTTTTTTCGATACGAGAGGTACCGGATCTGGTAGCAAGAAGTAGGCAAGGTAAAACATGTTCAGAAGAACCGTTCATGTTCTTCAATATTCTATTCATGTTCAGAAGAACCCATTGAAGTTAAATAACTGTTAATAAGGACATTTGAGAAGTTTGGATTTTTTTAGCAAAGTTTTTTTTGAGGAATACTTGATGCGGCCCAGCCTCACCCAGATACTGCCTCCAGTGGCCCCCAGGTAATTTGAGCTTGAGACCCCTGCTCTAGTGGGTTTATAAGGTACTAACAGCTCTTTAAGGTAAAAAGGCGCCATATTATTAAAGGCCTTGAAGGTGAGGAGGAGAATTTTAAATTCTATTCTAGATTTAACTGGAAGCCAGTGTAGCGATGCTAATACTGGAGAAATGTAGAAACCTCAGAGAGAGCCACATGTGAGGGATCCCCCTCCCAGGATGGACAGGAGCGTGATACATACCAGGACCAGGGTGCAGTGAATCCCTTGGCTTCGTTCACATTGTGTCTTCACCACTGACAACGGAGCAACACGACACTCATCCCCACCGGCAGCCACGCCCCCTCATGTGGGGCCCGACGAGAGGAAGGAGCAGAAGTGTGAGGAGGAGGGAAGAAGGACCTGCACCAGAAGATGGGTCTCACAAGGTGTCTGCACTTGAGTGAGACTACCCCAGATCTCAGAGACGTGATGTTCTCCGTGATCTGGAATGCAACAAGGGAATTATGCAGTGGAGATTACAGATTAAAACATCGAGGGTGCAGATGATGTTTGAGAGTCAATGTTCCTTCTTGTGGTGTCCAACATAGCATGAGTAGCATGGAGGATGGAGTGCTGCAGGCGTAGCTGTGCCACATCTTAGGGAGTGTGGGGAACAGCATTCAGGTGTTTGGCCTCAGCTCTGGCAGGGTTGGTGAAGCTTTGAGGAGATCTGCTAGAACTTGATTCCTTTGGGAAAGGGAACGTTGTCAGGAGACAGGAGCCTCGAACCCAGTGGATCCAGTGCTTCCTCTGCCTCCGAGGGACAACACCCCGAGGTGAGGGAGACGTTGGTGGAGCAGACGCCTGACGTCCGATTCACATGTAGTGAATCTCGAAGGACCGAGCCTACAAATGTTTCTTCATTAATGTTGCATAAGTGTATTTTACCAACCTCTACACTGTCAAGAACTCTATATCCTTCAACTTAGCTCAATATCAACTAAATTCATAGTTAGGACTTTTATGAGAGAATCAATAAATTGGATCGTTTCTGTTTTTCTGAAGGATTGTGCCCTGTGATAACTTTAATAAATTAAAGTTATTTAATAAATTAAAGTTATTATTTAATATTCATATTTTTAATAGTCAATATTTTTTTTTGATATCCAAATTTATTGAATGCCAAAACTATTGTATGGTATCACGTTTAATTCATTATTGCACAGCAGTGTTCACTTCCTTCTCCTTATTCTCAGCTGCGTTGCTTCAACAGATTTCACTGTAAGGGAACTAGTTGATCAACGTGAGAAACAGGAACCTCACGTTCATGTCACTGTTTCTCATGAATTCATGAGATAAAAGGTTTATTTTCTTTTGTAGAGTTTATTATTTACTCTATAACCAGACCCAAGGTCAGATTCTTGTTGAGTTTAATGATGATTTTGTTGTGTCTTTGTTTGTGTGTTAACAACAGATTTCATAATAAAGACTGGAGACATTTCTTTCTCTCTCTCTTTCTCAGTAGATGAGTAGGAAGTGGGAGGCAGCTTCTGGTTTCTACTGAAGAAGCCGTGATGCTCGTCACACTGAATGATGTGTTGATTTATTTTCAGACACAGTGAAGTTAAAGATGTGACCATATATGACAACGACTCTGAGACATGACGGACGGTTACTTCTTCATTTACTTTATTGGTCCACAGGCAAACTAAGTTCAATCCACAGCTGGAAACCACAGAATCACATTTGATTCACGTGAACATTTTGAAGCCCTAGTCAATAATGTTATTAAATCTTATTACAGTAAAATCCTCCATGCACATGTGACCTGAACAAATGGTTAAATAGCTCTTGGCTCCATGTGTTTGAATGTGAACCTGAATAAGTTTCATTCATTCAGTAACTTCAAGATAAGTTTGAAATTTGTTATTGTTTTTTTAACAGAGGAATAAAACAATTAACATGAGACAGAAATTCAAGCTGGACCACCTGTAGAATATCAGAGTCCAGATGTGAAGCTGCTCCAGAGGTGACGTGTGTCGTCCTTTGTTTGGACTGAATCTCCTGATGTTTGCATCTCTCATGTGAACGAGTGACAAGTGTCTGAATCTGAAAGTCGCTGCTGCTCATTAGTTCATCGTCAGATATTCACACAGTCTCTGGTCGACGGGGGAAAGTCGGTGCTGATGGATATTTTCTCTACATGCAACTAGCACATGACGACAGAGGAGACATGTCACTGAGGGGAAGTGATCCACAGGAAGTAAACACCACATTGCACTTTTTACTAAGAGTCGAGAAGCAGAGGAGAGAAAGAAGAAGAATGGATGAAATCAAACGGATTCAAATGTCTTTACATCTGCTACTGGCTCTGATTCCATTTACAGGTGAGAATAAATACACTTACACAACTTTACCAGTGTGAACAATAAGAATAACACCAGATTGTTTGTGTTTGATTTTAAAAGTGAGGAGTTTCACTGATGTGTTGTGGCACAAGTCTGGTTCATTCAGGGGACTGATACTTATGAGTACTCTGATATTGTACTTGTGTATATTTGTGTACTGGATCATTCCTCATATTTTGATCTGCCCATTAACTCATGGTTTAACTGGTTAGATTTGGAGGTTAAAGGTCAAGGTTTCAGGTTTTTGGCCTCTCACACATCTCAAGTCTGAATTTCTTCAGATTCTGACCAGTTGTCTCCTCGAATGAAAACTTAACAGATTAGATTTCAGTGATCAAGTGTCAGAGTGACCTCATGAGTCTGGAGACAAAAGTACGTAGACTGGAACTGGACTGGTTGGCTGAGGCATTCAAATGCAGGGAGAAAACTGGAGTTGATGTTTTTCAGGTTTATCTTGTCAGTCATGCTCCATTTGGTCTTAATTTACAAAGTTAGGTCTAAAAGAATCCTCACATTCAGAAGTGAATGAAAATATGAGTCTTTTTCTTGGTTTAGTTTAATTGTTGCTGTCTCTCTCTCATTTCCTCACCAGTGCTCGCTCTCCAATTTTCCTCCATCATCATCAGAGCTGGAGCTGAAGTCACTTTGTCTTGTGACAAGATGAGAGATGATCATGTGAACTGTGGAGCTACTACCTGGTTCTTCAGTGATTCAGAGTGGACTAGATCAGTAGAGCTGTTTGTAAACAGGCAGCTCGTCACATCTGTGATTTCCAAATCTAAAGCAGACAGACTACGTCTTGCTGCAAACTGTTCTCTGGTTATTAGGGAGGTCACAGCTGAAGATGCTGGTCATTACACCTGCAGACAGTATGACCTGACAACACAAACATATGAATATCATGTGTTTGATCTCTCTGTTGTCAACGGTGAGTAAAAGAGTCTCTTCATAAAAACATTATGATAATTCTGATCATTCTGATGGACATAGTTTCACTCATGTTATCTTTCTCTCTCAATATCTCCATCATCACCAGTGACTGAGCAGAAGAGAAGTGATGAGGTGACGTTGAGCTGCTCTGTGTCCACATGTAGAAGCTGTGTCCTCACAGTGAAGTGGCTGTTTATGAATAAAGATGTGACTGAAAACAACAAAGACCTGAAGACATCACAGTCTAACTGCTCAGCCAATGTGAGCTTCTCAAAATCCCATTTTGATCACGAGATGAAGAACTATAGCTCATTAACGTGTGAAGTGAATGATGGTGACAAAGAGGAAAAGTTTTCCTTCATCCCTCCGTCATCAGGTGAGAAAACACAGAACACGATGAACTGCTCCTGATCCAATAAATTCCATTTGTTAACACATTTCTTTTTCTTAAGAAGGAAAGAACGAACCAGCTCCAGGAAACAATGAGATGACAACAGGTACTGAATATTCACTGCACCTCTCATTCATCTCTGTGCTGCTGCGTGTTGATGGAGTTCATGTTAACAACATGTGTAAATACAGGAAGTTGGACTGAACAGGAAACTGAAGCTCTTGTCATTCTGTTCACAGACTGGTGGTGGTACATTCGTCTGGTTGTGGGTTTTGCCTCGATCATGGTATTGGTTGTGATTCTCATCAGATGGAGAAGAAACAAGGTGAGAACATTCACAGATGAAACTAACATGTCACTTATAGACTTTATACCTCTTCCAAGTTTTTATTTATCTTGTAATAACACCATGAGATAATGATTTCATCATAAGTTCTAAAGTTTTAATATGAAAGTTAAAGTTCTGGATGTTTCTTTGTGTTTTGATACATGTTGTTATGCTGTGATGGTTTTGTTAGCACTGCATTAGGTTATTTTACTTTTCAATAATCATTCGAATTGTGTTGTCTCTCTATCAGTAATGTAATTGTGCCAACATCCTGACCTGTGGTGTAATACATCCTGTTGTGTATTTTTTTGTAATCACTATTTATCATACTTCCTCGTCAACATTTGTATTTGTTGTGTTCTGTGAAGCACATTGAACTACACTAACCTGATGAAAGGTGCTATACAGATGATTGACTGATTGATTGATTGATTGATTGATTGATTGATTGATTGATTGATTTATTGATTGATTGTATATCCTCCAGATCCAGGGTGGTGATGTTGCAGTGGCCTTCAGCACTGTGGAAGCTCCCTCCTCTTCTACTGGACCCTCAGCTGATCCCAGCAGCCTCTATGCCAACGTCACATTCATACAATAGTAGAGTTTCATTTGACTTCGATATTTTTACATCAAGAATCATTTGTTACAACTTTCTGCTGTGAAAACAAAGTCACTCTAATAATGTGATTCTCATTAGATAGAAAAGAAACTAAGGTGGGAACATTCCCAGATGAAACTTTGATTTAGTTTAAACCACTGCCAAGGCCCGACAGTCTGTGAAGATTTATATAAAACTCACTTTTATCATGTGGACTGGATTTAACCAGTTTTCAGCCATTTTATTGATTCTTGAAGTTTGTCGTTTGGAATATTTTTTTCTGTATCTTCATGTTCTTCTGATCCAGCTGTTATTCTTATACATTACAATGGTGACGTGTTATTTGATAGAACATTGTTCTTTCTTGATTCTTCCTGTTCTGGGTTTGAACCCTCATGGTTGATGCTCTTATTGCAATTCACTTTGGATAAAAGCCTCAGCTAAATGAAATGTAAGGAAATGTAATGTATGATGATATGATATGAATGATTGTTTATGAACCAATGTGTTGTAAAAAGCGTTTTGCGCAGAGTGCCAGAAGGGGGAGCTGTAGGTTAAGCTACTGCTGCAATGTTTAAGTAATAATAATAATCATAAGATGGTTTATCTTCATATAGATATCGTACGTTTAGCTTGATGAGCCGGCTGTTATAGACATGTTAGTGTTTCATGCTGTGATGTAGATACTGCAGGTTGATACTTCCAGGTTTGAGTTGAGAGACTTTTTAAATGATGTTCATTTACATGCAACAAGATGCCCCCCCCCCCCCCCCCCCCCAGTCAATATCAGTATTCATAACAATATTCAGTGCTTTTATTAAACGGGATGTCCTGCAGGTTCCACATCTCTGAGCCTGTGTGTGTTTTATTGAGACAGATGTTTGCAGCGTTCACCTCAATCCCCCCCCCCCCCCCCCCCCCCCCCCCCCCACTAACCCTCAGGAGGTTTTGGGAGCTTCTTTACGCAGACGGATTATTCTAAACCGCAGCAGTTTATAACACGTCATTGAGCTAATATCTACATTTTACAGTCTGGGCTGTTTTACATTATTATTTACACCTGATATGTGTGGATGATTTTTAATGATTTAAATTCCCTCATCCTCTGGTGGTGACATTTACGCAGCGAGCCACAGACTGTACATGACGATGTGCATAATTATTTTGGTTCATCTTAGAAGATGCATGAGGTGGGGAGGGGGGGGGGGGTTGGAGGGTAATAATTGCCCTTAGCTCTGATGGGCCTCTGAAGGAGTGAATCCATTAAAGGGAGTGTGAGCATGCATTGGAAATGACTTCTGCTTCCCAGAGGCACAGCTGTCGTTTCCTGAAGAATCTCCTCGAGCTGGAGACTCACAACCGATGACTGGTTTTCACAAGTCACAGCGACGATGAGACGATGGTGCAGGTGAAGCTGACGCTGCAGCTCAACTTATTGCTGACTGTTAAGGCCCCTTCTGAACAAGAACATCCCCACAGAGCAAAATGATTGAGGCCTCCAAATATGGGCAGTCAACCTTATTAACGCAAGTTTTTTTTGTTGCTATTTTGGCCAAATTCCCCATTTACCACACAGGGCCACTGTAGGTTCACATCCTTTTAGTTGGGGCCACATCAAGGGGCCTTTGTGGTAGAGGTATGAACTCTACAGACATCTTTATTGTTTGATAACTAATTAATTATATTAATATTAATTAATTAATTAATCCAAATTAATCTTATTTGTGGAAGTGAAACATCGCTGGTTTGAGTTGTTGTGAATTACATGTGTTTTGTGTTTGTGGTATTTTAACTGAAGCTTTGAATGAAACAGATGATTAACCACAGACTGACCCAGGAACTGTTACAACTGAACACGGAGGCACCATGGCTCCCTCTGCTGTCAGTCTGTGGTAAGTGCAGCTGGAGTATAAAAGTATGAGAACACACTTTATTGCCCTTTATGATTTTTCCACTTGTCTTTTAAAACTGCAGATTATTTTCTATTGTCTTTTATCTGTTTGTCTGTGCACACAGGTTTTACAGATGTTTCTGGAATTACATAAATAAGAAGTGATAAATAATTACAGTTTTATATAAACTGTGATTTATGGTGTTATACAGGAGCCAAATTACTATAATGTGAAAGTGAAATAATAACGATATATAGATAAAATAAAAATAAGTCACGTGTTCAATGTAGGAATGAGACAAAAATCACAAGTTTGTTGTAAATGGCAGAACAGCAGATGGCAGCATCTATGCAGTTAATAAACAAAAGTGCACAGAGAGAGAGAGAGAGAGAGAAAGAGAGAGAGAGAGAGAGACAGACAGACAGACAGACAGACAGAGAGAGTGAGAGACAGACAGATAGATAATAGTGTTTAATAAATAACTTAAACATTTTTCTGCTGGATCAGAGGATGAATATCCTAAATCTGAAAGATGTATTGCACTTTAGAACAGTTTGTAAAACACTGGGAGTTTTGAAACTTTATCATGATACAGATACAGGCAGGGTTTCTGTGTTATTATAAAGTTTCCCCGTACACCTCCAGCGAGCCCCACACTCAGTTGTATCCAGTCGGGGTCGGACCACAAGGTCAGTGCGGTGCTGATCAGGTGGAATAAGAAGGGTTGTACCCCCCGTGGTGATCAAAGACACTGGTCCACATGCCACGCCCCACCACCCCTCTCCTCCTGTACAGACCGTGTCAGGGCAAACCCACTGACCCTGCAAACAGCCGGGAGGAGGAGGAGGAGGGGGCTGCAGGGTGGAGATGGAGGGGAGGATGGAGGGACAGACGGAGGGATGGAGCGATGGATGGGATGGATTGCACAGAGATTACGAGTTAACAGTCAGCTTAACCTCTCAGGTTCCCCCTCAGAGAATTACTGCGTGTTGCATGTCTGCAGAATGAGGATTAAAAAGATGGAGGTTCGGTCACAGAACTGTCGTGTCTGGTGAAACCCGGTCGTAGTTCTGAAGGTAGCTGGTTGTTTCCAGGGATGAACACAGGACTTTATTCTAACTATAACCAATTTAATACAAGTTTGAATAAGATAAGAAGAGACACAACCGGTCAAGAATCCCTTTACTGTCTTTAACATGAGATTAGTTTTTTTTTTTACATGTCTTTGATTTTCAGAACAAGAATTCATGGATCTTGAAAAGTAACGTGTTCAGGCGACTGAATATTTTTGAATGTGAATCAAGTGAATTTGAATGTGCTTTCTCTGTGTGAGGGTCCATTCTATTAATAGTTTTTCATTTTGTTTTCAATCATGTTTACTTTCTCTGTCTTGAATCGGTGAGGAATTGGAACAATTGTGAAAACAGCTCAGAGAACTAGATATTATTCCTCTAAACAGGACTGATTTCTGTCATCAAGATCTGTGAGTTATTCCCTGAGAAATTGGTGAATCGAAACCAAAATTGAATGATTCCTCCGATGACCCACATCACATCCGTTCAGCAAGTTTCATGGAAATCTGTTGTGTAGATTTTGCGTACTCCTGTTCACAAACAGACAAACGTTGATGAAAACAAACTCTTTGGCAGAGGTAATAACTTTGTTCAAACCTTAAGAATAAGATGAGAAACAATTGAAAGCTCCAGAAAAAGCTGGACAGTCGACATTAAGTAAAGATAACTATTTCAAACTAATATTCCCACGGTCACGATTGATTTCACGTGTTTGCAGATTGTCGATCGGGAGCTGAGATCCTCCCACGCGGCATCTGAACGTCCTGACCACGACCAAACCAGAAAAGAATCGTGAACCTTCATATTCCACTTCTCCGTCATCACGTTGTCACATTGTCACGCACGCTCACGAATTCCACAACGCTTCCATAATGAGACGCCGTTTTCTCGATTGGTCGCCATCTTTTGTGCCCATTCACAAATTCATCACGGGCACAATCTCAGCTTTGTGTTCACGCACAATAGCTTTACTCCAGTGGGAAATGTGCGACTCGTGTTACGGGGGGAAATTTTAATTGGACGAGGAGACTCGACTGTGCAGCTGCATGGGATGTCAATAGCTGGCCTCCTTCCAGCTGGTTCATACCAACAAAACACACACTCACACACAAACACACACACACACATAGTAGCTCTCTAGCTCCACAGATGGTTGTGAAGCGCATCATCAAATTTTCCCTCTTCAGGTTTCTGTGGCGTTTTGTTGGGTTTTGAGTGTAAACCTGTAGATTATTCAAAGTTACAGACTTTGTGTATTAAATATAATCTTTGCAGTTGTGTGTGTTGTTGAGAGAAGCAGGAACATCTCCCACTGACATCAGAAGATTTCACTACAAGGCCGAGAAGTTCTGCTTTTACTGTTCGACAGTGACGGAGCACTGACATTCTACTATCGGCAAAAACATCTCACGCACACGTTTTACAGTGAATGTAGAAGAAGTTTCACTGGATCCTGATGATTATTTGGATCTGCACCAAATTGCACACACTCATAAATAACACATTTTTCCAAGAAGATCCATGAATTTCTGAGAAATCAAGGATATGTTGGAAAAACATTAAGTACTTCTCAATGTTAAAGAAAGTGAAAGTCAATAGACTCAAACCATGTCCTCATACTGAGTTCCATGGAAACTGTCCAGTAGTTTTGTGTAATGCTGCAAACTAACACACAAACACACAGATGAAACCAGAACCTCCTTGTTGGAGCTGATGGTCACATCATCTCATATCGAAGTGTTTCAGTGGCGTTGATGCTTCTCTCTGGAGGTTTGTTGCTGTGATGAGGACACCATCGAGCTTCATGTGAGCTCAGCTCTGACCTCGGGTTACCTTCTCCTTCTGGACCTCGTCTAATCCCTCAGTGTTAAACTCACCCTGTCGGGACTCTGAGTGATTAACTCCATTCGTTCCTGACTCGGCGTTCAACTAAGATCTGCAACATTTGAATAAAGTCAGGATATATGTCTGATCTCTTCTATCGAGATCCATGAAGGAATTCCTCTTTGGGAAATGGGTTAATCTCACATTGTTGAATAAAGTTGTGTGATTTGTTCAAGATGTAATGGAAATCGTGGAAATCCCAGAAACCAACATCCTTTCTGGAGGTAAAAATGAATCAGAATTATTTCCAGTGAAACTTTAGGTTAAGTGCCTTATTAAACATATTGAGTGTGACTGTGTGTTGTGCAGAGCATTTTGACACAGAGCTCCTTTCATACTGTGATATTCTCTCACACCCAAGTCTCACACAGTTTATTATGGAGACAGAGACAGAGGGTCGGGGGGGTCTCTTTACTCTCATGCTTCAGTTGTAATTTGTCAGTGGCCATGAATGGGCTCTTTCATCAGTGGTGGGGACGGTGTGTGTGTGTGTGTGTGTGTGTGTGTGTGTGTGTGTGTGTGTGTGTGTGTGTGTGTAGTGTATGTACACTAGTGGGGGTCCAGTCTCAGATTGGACTTTGCTCTAAACCTCTTGTCGCCCAAATCGCTCCTTTCTATGGGCCGACCATAGGCAGATCCTCGACAGCCAATCAGACTCCACAGAGCCCATTACATCATTCTGATGGTGGCTGTGCCAAGTTGGACCCGCATCCCCCCCCCCCCACACACACACACACACAAAAAAAAGAGCAGGGCAACAGGACAAAAATAAGAAAACCGCTGTTAGATTTAAAAAAGTTGAGGTCAGAACTTATTTGAATATTTGGCGGATTCTCGTGAACTCTCGTGACCTGAAAACACTCTTTTCTTCATCTGTATCTGCAGGTTCATCTGGGAATAAAACACATGACAATACAGAAAGAGTGAGTCGATAATGTGATCTCAGGAGCCGGGCGGTGGAGCTGTGCTGTCGTTGTGTGTGTGTCCGTCTGCAGGATTACACAAAAACCAATCAACAGATTATCATGGATCTCGGTGGTTTAATGATCCCATTCGAATCAATCAAGCTGCACCACATCACACACACTCAGATTTCAGCTTCCAACAACATGCACGAGTTTTCATCCTTTTCTCTGGGTTATTTCTTTGGGAGTTCACAAAAATGTCAAAGAAATATCCGGTCTCTCAATGTTTAAGAGATTGAGAAATGAGTTCCTCCCTGACCCACATCACGTCCCTTCAGCCAGTTTCATAACAATCCTTCCGCTAGTTTTGCGTAATCCTGATTTTAAAAAGCGAAACACAGTCAAACGCAGATGAAACGTAAAGTTGAGTGTAAACGGTTTGACCTGTAAACCACTGGGCCGTCTTTACATGCGTCTACATCTCATTAGTTAAGGTCTATGAGAGGTCCTGGTGAGCGACGTGGACAATCTCCCTCAGATCTTGAGAGGTAGAGTTTATTCACATTGCAGCTACTTCCTGATACAGGAATCTGATCCTGACCAGTTAGGAGCTAAAGTTCAACGGAGACGAGTTTTTAAAACCGAAGAGACGGACTCTGTTTGATAATGACGGGACGTGCTGAAGTGGAGGCCTGAAGGGTAATGGTGATCTGAACCACACACTCACACAGATTCCTGCTCCCCAGGAGAGGCTGGTTGGATGGCTATACTGTCCTGACAGTAATCCTCAGATTAACTGGTTGAAGGGCTCCACCAGTCGGCAGACAGGCAGCCGGCCAACTGGAACAAACACACTAATGTATATGCAAACCTGAGCAAGTGGGTCAGACCGCCAAACAGAGCGCCGGCCCGTCAGACGGTCAAACCAGCTGGAGGGAGACCTGAGATGTCAAATGAAAGAGGCCACAAATATGGTCTGTGAGGCTGCCCTGACCTTGACCTTTGACCTTTAAGTGAACTTTTGGAACAAATTTGAGCGTGTTCTCTTGAGGCTATGCTCTTTGACCTCGGCCATGACCCTCTAATCATGACCTCACTGAATCTGAGAGAATATTCCTCCTACATTTGAAGAAAGTTAGTTCTGAGACATCCTGTTCACAAGGTTAACTTTGCACTGTTCTTCAAAGCAGCCCCTCAAATATCACTGCACTGCTTCCTCCTCTCTGAACGATGGAGTCGCCCCCGGATCACATGAGGACACCGACTGAGACCCGAGGCCAAGTTCCCTGAGATGTTGGAACGATGGATGTGCCAAGTGCCTGGAGAAATCGAGAACTGGTGCTTTTCGGTGAACTGGTGACAGACTGGTTTTCTCTGTTACGTGCACTTTGTCATGATAATAAACTATTGGTGGGATCAATCCTGAAAGTCTTTAGAGCCTGAAACCCAGCAGACGTCTGTATGTTCTCATTCCATCTGAGACCAGCTCAAAAACCCAGTGGAACGTTGTTTGCTGTCTGGCGGCTCGGGGGTTAAATAACCGTGAGCACAGAGAAGACTGGGAGGACTGGGAGCTCTGCTGCCGTTACCGTGGCGATCAAGTCCTCTCCTTCACCATGCCCACCACCAACTCGGTCTCCACGGTAACGTGTCCGTCGCTGAGCCGAGGGTCGGTCGGGAATAATAATGTCGATGAGAAGAAACACACACACACACACACACACACACACACACACGCGCACACGCACACGCACACGCAGATTCACTCTTAAAGGATCTAAATCAACTTTTTCTATAGTTTTTGTCCAAACCAGTGATCAAGTCTATAACTAATAATTATTTCCATTCATTTCAAAGACCTACAACGCTTTATACTGGTTTGAGAAAATCAAACAATCAGCTTCTGGGTTTCTGGGATTTAAAAAAACACACATTTGACCCAACAAAAAAATAACACAACCTTTCATGTCATCTACGTCACATCTTTGCATAAAATAGTGTCCGCAGAAAATACACTTAATGTTCGTAACTGACAGCAAATATTATTTAACTGAATTAAATTTGGTCTGTGGAACTGTAACTCCTCCAAAATGTTACAGTCAAAAATTCAATAAGAAAAGTTTGGCCTTGCAGTTGCTGTCCCTCACCAGTAAGAGGTGCTGCCCCCCCCCCACACTTCTATCAGTAAGCACAACTCTCTCTGGTTATATTTTTTTTAACTCCTCCTTCTATATTTTAAAGACTTTGAGGTTTGAAGACATAAACAAACTCAGTAATTCACAACCAATACAGTGAAGATGAGAAATATGATAATGATAATGATGTCTTTGAAACATGGATTTCTTGCTTTAAGGAAATCTTATCAGCCATGTACGATTTATTTTGCAGCACCTGAGTTTGTGCCACTTGTGTCTGAACACAGTGACGGCTGTTGTTGGGTTTGTTTCGGTTGCAGCCTGAGTTGTGGTGATCTGAGTGGACGCAGTCCAACACTGAGCTGTGAGTGAGGGGACAATAGAGTCTGGGCTGGGGGGGGGGGGGAGACGGGGGATGCTTGAGATGTTGGCTGAGAAACGAGATTGAGGTTTCTAGAAAGTTTGGAAGGGAGAAGAATAAGATGGGGGGGGGCGCAGCGGTGGTGTGAGGGGCTTGAATCTGAAATGAGGGGGTCAAATGAGGTTTGTCCCAGTTGCTAGAGACAAACAAGCCCTCACTGGTTTTACGTTACTAGTTCTTACAACACTGAGAGTTACTGCTCTTTAAGAATGTGTGACACACTAATATATATATATATAAATGTGACTCAAGACAAATTCCTAAAGTCTCTTTTGAATTAATCTACATTCACACTCGTCCCTGCTGCTGCTTCCAGAGCGACTCCATCTACAGTCCCAAAAGTCACCTGATGAATCAAAAACTGGGAGGAAATCAAGCAAACTTTATTTCAGTGGAATGCAGCAACAATACATTCATTAGAAAAAATCATTAAAAAAATAAATCTTGTTCTTATATGCGACACCTGAGAAAGATCCCTTCAGAGTCCATCACCTCCATCCAGCTTCACGCTACCATTCTCCCCCACTGACACATTTGGAGTAGGCCGGCTGGTCCAGGTGGAGCACGGCACACACCTGTCTGACCTTACACTCGCCCTTACAGCTGATCCGGTCACTGTAGCTCACCATGTAGTTCCTGAAGTACTTGTCGAAGGCCTTGGTCTGCGGCAGCCGGAAGCTCAGGCCCAGCTGCAGCAGGCTCTGCGGCTGCAGGTCAGTCAGTCCAAACGCTTCACTCATGATATATTCAAGCCTCCAGTCGGGGCTTTGTTTCTCATTGGCTTCCGTCAGATTCAAATAGTACTGCCAGATATCCTTCACAGAGAGAAAGGCACGGAGAGGGGGAGGGAGGGGGGGTAAGAGTCTTTGAGTCTTTTTGAAACAGAAACGTTTTTGTTTCGTGACTGACACCGTGATTAATCACCAGGAGGGACTTTCTCTCCTGGCTTCAATCGGGGGATAAAGAGACATTTCTAGTTTCATCGGGATGGAACAGAGTACATTTACTCTATTACTGTACTTGAGTACATTTCTTATACGGTTCTTTTCACTCTTTCTCAACGACATATATCAGTAAATAACTGTACTTTCTACTTTGCTACATTTTGATTGTGTCACGGGAACTTTCCTGTTTGCTGCACACCTCTGAACGTTTATTCACTGAACCCTTAACAGCAAAAGGAAACTTCCTGCCGTCATCAAAACATCCCATTCATGTTCGAATACAGATTTGGATTATCAGCTGGAATATTGTAACCATCCAAGGTAGACTTACCACAAGCTATGAGACTGTGCACCAACGTTATCGAGGCCGAATGTTATCAACCGTGTTTTAAGTAAGACGTGTGTTATTCAAGGAGAAGCTTTCTTACCAACAGAGCGTAGTCCTTGATGTCGTACAAGTACATGCGGAAAGCCGGGTTGTTAGAGTACGGCTCCAAAAAGCTTTTGATCGGTGTCACAGCCGGTGCCACGAAAAGAGAATTCAGTGGTTTACCTGCAGAACAAAGCAGAAACCTGTGAGGTCCAGATTTTTATATTTCGATATAAAACATCGTACAAAATTGCAGGTTACCCGTTTGGTCCAGCAGCACCATGATGCTGTCACGGTGGGTGTGGCCATAGAAATGACCTGCGACGACATAGCTGTACTTCCTGAAGATGGAAACCAGCCTCTCGTTGTGGCTCTCTCTTATAGCAGTGATGTTTCGGGCAAAGGGCAGGTACCCCACCGGGACATGGGCTATAACGTACACCTGAACATGAAGAGGGCCACGTGTTAATCCCAGCTCTAGGGACAGGATCACAGACACTGACTGCAAACAGCTTTTTACCCATAAGGTTTTTACAAAGAGAGTTTTTAACTTTTCGATTCCTCTGTGGAAAAAATAGCTTTAGTGAAAACAGTGTCCAATCAACCAGGATGTGATTTCTTTGATAGTGATCCAAGCTATATAGACAGAAAGTGTCAGGACCTTCTCCTGACTCTGAGCAGCTTTCTCTAAGGTTTTTTCCAGCCACTCGAACTGTCCCGCAGGGTCCGTCATGTTACTGGTGACTTTATTAGGTCCGTAGTAAAGGATGGTGTTGAGACTGACCACCCGCAAACCAGGCTTCACCTGCTGAGAGTAGAAACCACCTGCAGGAACAAGAACAACGCAATGAAGGAATCCTGCTGCGTTTGTGAGTGTTATCATAAGATGCTGTGGATTTTTCTTATTAGATAATAAGCAAACACTCTGTGGTTCCAGCTTGTCATCACTCTATCACTATAGACTGAATATCATTCTCATAATAGCCTAGGTCTGAGAGGCTAAAACTGGAATAATTTGACCAATAAACAACTCTCACAGTTGCTGATGCATAAGCTCAGTTTGAAGACGGTCACAAGAACAAATCGAGGGGCTACGTGATATGGCCAATGATATGAGGGCGTGGAAACAGACAACAGACAAAGAGTGCTATGGCCACTTAGGGTGTTCAGTAAACCAAAGTGTCCTGACATGTTACCCTGTGAGAGAGTGAGCAGAGCTTCAGTCTGCAGCCAGGGCTTCCACAGCTGGGCAGCCGCTTCGTAAATGGCGTTAGTGACGGCCGGCAGCTGGTCCTGACAACAAAGATGTAAACACTAAAAAAACAACAACACTATTTCCGCAGGACTCTCAAAGGAGTAAAGCAAGTTCGACAGATAAGTTGAACCAATTAAATCCAAACCTCCTCGTTTTCTGAGCAAAGTTTGAGATTCTGCTGCGTCCTGCGACACAAAGTTACCTGTGGCCAGAAGTCGTGGTTCCCCAGGGCGGGATAGACCGTCAGGTTGGGGAAGTGCAGCCTGATGGTCTGGGTCATGTTCCTGATGACCTGGATCACCATGTCGGTGGAGAGCTCGCCTGCAGGGACGTGAGGTGGACTGTCTCTTTGAGGGAGAAGGTGGATCACATCCAGTATCATTGGGAATTCCCATTTACATGTGAACAGGTTTCATTGTTTTCATTGTTTTATAACTTCCAGCAAGGAGGTTATGTTTCCATCAGCGTGTTTCCCACACTCGCCAAACTTATTTGGAGGAAGAATTGAAGATGAACCCCAATAATAATTTATTTTAAATGTCAATCCGTCTGTGTATCAATATTTCTGCTTCAATAACTTGTTTTCCCAAGTCACAGGGAGTATCTTAGTTTTCACTCTTCTGGTAGAAATTTCCCCAAAAACTGATTTGCTAATCTTACAATCCCCTCAGAATCAAAGTTGAGGACGTTTTCTCTAAACATGGTGGCCTCATCAGATTTTTTCCCGGAACTGAAATTGCACTGTACAATGGAATTCCCTTGAAAAGACACACTCATGCTACAAAGCCGAGTAACAATAGAATAAAGACCAGTAACTTAATCCTCCAGCCAAACTTCCAGTGTTGAGGCCTATTCTCCATAAGACTGTGAATTCCAGGCTTAGCTGATTAGCTGCAGATTAATAGCGAGCCTGTGGCTACGCTAACAGTCTGTTCTGTGTCATGTTTTCAGTGAACAGAGGTTTACACACTCAGAGGATACAGAGCGGTCGTTAAGCTTCATGACGAGTGGATCACGCCTGCTCATCTGTCAAAGCTCAATGCCTCACTCCTCCGTGGTGGCTTCACTCTAACGTGCAACTGAAACATACAGAAGACGTGATTCCAATAACCATTGAGTTCGGATATTGTGCTCTTTCATTTTGCGTTAAAATCAAACTCTGACTGCAAGCAGCTGTGGCTCAGGGGGTAGAGCGGGTCGTCCGCTAACCAGAAAGTTGGGGGTACGATCCCAGTCTCCCCCCCATTCTCTAGATGAAAGCTTGGTGGAGGTAAATGAGCTGCATTGACTGCTGACTCAGAAACCACAGACGACACAGTCAGTGAAGAACGACAATAACCAGAGGAAGCGACACCTCCTCTTTCTGGCTCACATGCGAGCACAGACACACACATGGGAACCACTCTGGTGACAATCGAAACTGGGAACTTCATCGAAAATCATCAGCACCTCATATTACACTTTCCTTTTGAGGAAGTGAGACACTGTCGGCAAAAGAATACAAGTGGATGTGAACTGAGGCGAAGCCGCGTCCCACCATGACGCCACCCTCTTGTGAGCTGTCGTTTTAGAACCTTGACTTCTGCGTTTTGTCCAGCGCCATCTTGGAATGTGACCACATCTGGAGGCGCACACACACAAACGCACACACTGTGGTATCCGCCCTCCAATACATCCGGTGCTTTTGGCCTATCTGACTCTAAATTATCATAACTTACTAAATAGACATCAACGGCATTGAAGAAGACTTGAAACTAGAGAGTGAGACATAAACTCCTTAATGTTTACTGATGATAAAAAGAGAGAAGTAGAGTCATTTTCTCATGGACTTCTATAGAAACTACCAGTGGAGTCGCCCCCTATTGGTCATTCAAGAGAAAACAGGTGTCAGGAACGTATGAATTAGCCTCATTTTCGGATTTTCTAAGTCTTTTTTTATATGTTACTGTTGCACTGTGTCATTTATTAACACCCACCCCTCCCCTATCAGTGCACTGACCCGGTCCAGATGATGAAGTCCTGCTGCTGTGTGAGCGGTGCCATGTGAGCGAAGGCCGACTGGATGAGCCGGTAGGGCGAGTCGCACAGGAAGGCTCCGAACATGCCGGCCTTGGTGGCAGGGGCTCCTTTGGAGGAGAAGCAGACCTTGGTTGGATCTGGGGCCAGGTGGTAGGTGGGGTCCAGGTGGAGGTCAGTGATGTGCCAGAACCCGCCTGGAGCGACGGGGAAAAGGTTCGGAGAAGATGAAGAGAGAGGCAAATGTGAGATATAAAACAAAAATTATTGAAAAGTGAAAAACTAATTTAATATTTCTTTGAGGCTAATAGGATATTATAAAGAGCATTTAATAAAAAAATTACAGAAAAGATGATATTAACCTATTTTGTTAACATTTTGAGTATTTATGACAACTGAAGCTACCAGTTTCTCTTTGGTGTTTGGACACCAAAGAGAAACTGTGCTTTCTCTTTGCTTTCTAATGTGCTTTATATATCAAGTTTTTGATATTATAACGTTATTAAAATCCATAAAACCACCATTAGCCCCATTCAATGTGGCCAACACGTAATAACAAAACTCCAGTTTAAATTCTATCAAGGTCAAATGATTTCGATCATCCACAAACAAAACGCACATTAACCAGACGCATTTATCATTGAGTATAAATCCAATCTGTCTTTAGGTGAATTCGGCTCGTACGACATCTGCCTTCCTGCTCCAGATGTGAGAGGATGTGGATCTTGACCGGACACACTCGGTTCATCGGTGTCGAGTGAAGATGGTGGAGCAGATAAATCCAGTGGATTGATTCCCACTGAGCATTTCAACCTGGATGTTAACGGCAGCAACGTGACGGCTTCACGGAGGATTCACCGGGGCTTCCTCTCACCTGTACCCGGCAGGTAGCTGCTCCCAGTCGGGGCCGCCGCCAGAGGATCCGCGCTCCACACCAGCAGCACAGCGACCCCCAGAAAGAGTCTCATGTTGAGAGAGTTACAAACAACTGGCAATATTATATATATATTTATTATATATAACGTGTAAACTCCAGCAGCTGAGGCTGTTGGTCATTCTCCTGAGTGAGAACCAGGAAGAACAACAGGTCATCATGTGACTCAGGGGGAGGAGCTGAGGAGAAGAAAGACTGCGGGGAACAACACATATAATACAATATATTCATAAATATTATAACACAATGTAACATAATACCATATCATATCGTAAAATGGTATATAATATAATGTAATATTATAGAATTTAATACGATTTTGATAATCCATGGGACAACCATGGATTATCAGGGGTGGGATTAACTAAGTACATTTAGTCAATTTATCTACTTGTCATTTATTTGCATTATTTTATGCTACTTTTTACATTTAGTGGCATATCTTATTTTACAGATGAAGTTATTTTGATTGAATTAATTTAAAATTATTATCAGTCCTTTAAATGTGGCAGATTTTTTGTATTATTTGCCTGCTCAGTGTACATAAGTTGACTTATAACACACACACACACACACACGTGGCTCAAAATACACAAACACCATTAGAATTTTAATGTTGTGATTTAATTGGTGTGATTAAGCTGCAGATCTGTTGTTTTAACTGGGAAATTGTGAAAATGTTTTTTTTTAAAGCTCTTTCTCTCAATGTTTGGGTTCTTTCCTCACCGATAACACATCGTTTCACCAAGTTTCATCTGTTCAATAGCTTTGTGGCATGAGTGAAATCAGAACTTCCTTTTTGTTTAAAAACGATGCAGTAGCCTCAGAGGAAGGTGAGAAAACAAGTGAACATTATAACGTTTGGCTGAACAGACTGTTTAAATTCAGCACTCGAATAAATGTTCTGTTAATGCTGCAGCGAGGATTAAACATAAGGCTGGAGAACGAAATGAAATAACATCACAGGGGACAATTTGACCCCTTGACTAGAGTGTGTGTTGTGCAGCCTGGATGAGGCTGGATAAACAAAGTCCTTTCTATTCCCCTGCTCTGTAGACAGTTCACGGGTCAAGGTTCAGGTTTTCATCCATAATATTGAATTAACTGAATTAATCACTTGTAAAAATAATGGAAGCGTCGACACATCACATTTACTTTCCGTGTTATTTTTTATTTCATGTTTCACACAGGTTTGCAAAGATGATCCATCCACCGAGACAGAAATGTATTCATATAAAAAGAAAAAATCAATCTTACAAAATGTGCAGCCTGCGGGTCGTGAACATGTAGATGAAGTGCAAAGAGAAGCAGACAGTCAGTCAATAATAATTATAGCATCAACACTTCTTGGCTGGTTTGGGGCGCCGGCGGGGGGGCACTCATGCTTTCTCGTAGCTACGCACTGCGTGGATGTCTTCGAAGGTCAGATTCTGTGAGGGAGAGAGGACAGGCACCATGAGAGGGAACGTCCATTGTTTAAAACATCTTTAATGAGTCAGAAGTGAAATCACACAAAAACAAGAACTGATTCAGAAACAAAGTGAACTCTACTTTTGAAAAGAAGCCAAAGAGACAACCTGCAAAACGTTTCCACACACAAACAATTCCAGAATAATTACGTCTGAAGAGCTAATCTAATGTTACGTCTTCTGAAGTGAGAGTGAAATGTGGGACCGGGGAAAAGACGATCTGAGATTAGATACTAGTGCCTGTTAACATTCTTTCTCTGTGCTTTATTTCATATTCCAGTGATGCTCAAATAATGACTTCACTTTGTCTTTCTTAAGGGAGCTCAACTGTCATTTGTGGTCATGTGGCTGCGCAGAAACACTCTGTTATAAAGTTGTATTGTCCCTTTCTATTTACTGGCAAATGTATATCAGACGTGTATGATCTGAGTCTTTTTTCTTACCATGACCATCTTGCCGTCCTTGATTTCTCTGACAAACTTGGTCTCTTTGCCGTCCCACTTCTGGACATGGACCAGCTTGTCTCCATCCAGAGACACCATGGACTGAAAGACAAAGAGAAAGGATGTTTTTAATGAGAGACTGTAATCACTTTTATCTGTTCGGGGCTGAGAAAGAGCAGTGGTAAGAAATAGGATTAAAGATTAATGGTGAATAAGGTTTTTCATGCAATTTATAATAGGAATAATTTAGTTAAATAGTTAAACCACGTCTTAAACGTCTCCTGGTGTCTCTGAACTGTGGTTTTATGCATAAAAAAGTTTTCATCATAAGTCGTGTTAAATATTTTAAGCTGAAATGAGTCTTTAAATATTCTTCACATTCTGTCATCTTACTTTGCAGTTCCTGTCATCGGCGGTGGCTTCGTCGAACTCCTCTCCCAGCTTGAAGGAGATCTCTGTGTTTTTGAAGGTGCTCTGGGTGCGGATCACCACCTTGTCGCCCTCCTGGCTGATCACGACCGTCGGCTTGGTCACATTACCAACCTGCCGGGTGGCGAAGCCCACGCCTGAGCAGAGGACAGGAGTGAAACATGGTCATTAACGTCCTGACGTCCTGAAGAAATGATCTAAAGGGGTTGACACTGAAATACAGAAAGCTTTAAAAGGAAAAAGGTCTATTACTCACCAAGTGCTTTCATGTAATCATCAAAATTCTCACTGTCAACCAGTTTCCAAGTGGCACAGAAGGCGTCGACCATGGTGACGGTTTTCAGAGAGGCAAAGTAATCTCCAAAAGCAAACTGAGCAAGCAATAGCTCCTGCAAGTTTCCCCCTCGTGTTATAATACGGCCTCTTATTATTATGTATGCTGGTGGGTGGCCCACAGCATCCCATTGGCTCAGGAGATCTCTGTTCTGGGTTTTGATTGGGTGTTGAAATTGGGTCACGGTCTTACGGATGCTTTGAGGAGAAAAGCTAAATTAACCATTTGTACCCCTAATGATGTAATTACTCTCAGGCACAGGAGTCAAAACTCGGCTTCTAGAAAACCTTTGCATTTCATGAAAAACTCAATTAAAAGGCCCAAAAACTCAGATGCAAGTTTAGTACAAATAAAACTGTGACTGCTGAGACTTTAAAGAGATCGAGCTTTGAACAGACTCAGACTTTTCATTCCTCAATCAGGGAGCGAGCTTCAGGAGCTGATCCATATTTAATCATTTCTACCTCTTAATCCCCTGTCGGCCTCGGGGGAGACGGGCCTTCTCGAGACTGGAATGTGCTCCGTGGGAGGGGGGGGGGGGGTGTCAGTGAAGCAGAATCAGTTTGTTTGACAGCCCTTTGTCCTTAACTGCATTAACAGCCCCCCTCCAACTACAATTTATTCATGCTCAACACACAACCTAATGACTGTCACCAAACGTCTATGTGTGTGTGTGTGTGTGTGTGTGTGTGTGTGTGTGAGTGTGTGTGTGTGAGACAGAAAGTATGTGGCAGAAGATTTCTCACACAAAGTGAATGTATATGTACAGTGTCATAGCTGATTCGACAGTTGAGGTTTTCCAAATACAAACAACAGACAATCAACAAAACCCTCAATTATAGATTTATTATAATAACAGTAAACTTTATTTTTATTTATGTAAAAACAATGACACATTTAGCAGTGTGAGACAAAACCAAGCAATTTGATTTTTTTCTTTTATTAATATAAAGGTATGAATATTTGTAGTCACGGTATTTAATAACGTTTCCCTCCCAACCATGTTGTCATGATCATCATCCGTCTGTTTACTGTACAGATAACCACTCGTCCCTGACACTTGGACTTACACATGTAAAATGTCACTAAAGAATTTCTTCTAAGCTTAACTTCTTTCTTCTTTCCCATTATCACTGATATCCAGGGAATAATTCATGGATCTTGATGGAAAACCCCAGCCTTGTTTAGGGAACTGATATTTATATATGTGTGTGAAGTTTGGTGCAGGTTTTATGAATTTAAGGGGACTTAAAATAAATGAGCTTTATTAAGTACCATTCTAAATCCTTTTTTTCTCCATCATGTACCCACAGCTTCTTTTTGACTTCTTTTATCCTTGTTCTTCATCTTCATCTCATTTGAAAACATGACGGTTCCCAAAAACTGAAGCTTTTGTCAACAAAGCTCACAAATACTCTCTTCTCCACAATGAGCATGTTTCTTTTGGACATTATTGCAACAGAAATTGACTAAACTGTGGTCTGAAGGTCTTGAGACACTGAGAATGATTTTGGATACTGTGTATGTTTGGATGTCTGCA
The DNA here is from genome assembly GCF_949316205.1 of Platichthys flesus. NCBI lineage: Eukaryota > Metazoa > Chordata > Actinopteri > Pleuronectiformes > Pleuronectidae > Platichthys > Platichthys flesus. Next base: position 19,853,789 of record NC_084962.1, read on the forward strand.
TAATTTTGGACATTTGGTGAAGGGAGAGTTTACCCCAAGGGGAGGATCTCTGCTGCCACTCCCTGGTGAGAAATGGACATGTGTTGTCAATGTGGAGAACCCACTGATACATTTCCTATGAAATAATTGAAAAATAAATTTACTTGAAAACATCTCAGCATCAAAACTCCTCCAGATACTCAACCACCTTTTCCGCTGCGGCGTTGTCTTGTCATTTTACAGTTCTTCCTTTATAATTATGGCCTCATAAGGCCTCATGCTTTATAGGCTTCTCTACTTTCTGTGCACTGGGTTAGGGTTAACCTCTCTTTTAGGAACTGAGTGACCCATTACTGTAGTTCAAGGCCAAACAACCTTTGACTCTTATAGTTTGTATGACCTCTTAAATGCGTTTTCATGTGTGTTAAATTACAGAATGTTTTCCCACTTTTTCTGCAGGAATACAGCTTCTCAACCGTATGAGTTCCCATGTGAACTTTCAAATTACAACTTTGTGCAAAACTACTACAGGAATACGGTTTCTCACCTTTGTTTTTTCAAACATGAGCGATAAATATTTTCCCATAGATGTTGCAAGACTATGACTTCTCCCCTGTGTGACTCATCATGTGGACTTTCAAGCCACATTCACGTACAAAACTTTTCTGACATATTTCGCAAGAATATGGCTTCTCACCTGTGTGAGTCAAGATATGCCTTTTGAATGTGGACAAAATATCAAATTCTTTTCTTTCTTTTCCACACAATTGCATATATTTGCGTTACCCACCAATGTGAAGACAATTGTCTAAGTTACTCTTAAGACTAAAAGGCTTTCCACAAGTGTCACATTTGAAAGACGTTTTCAGTTGTTCGAGTATAAGAGTTACATAAAGATACAGTTAAACAAAAAGGGAACAGGTGCCACTTCCGTGATGAGTGATGAGCAACAGATAAGACGGACATGACCCTGACACTTTGTGAAACCTAAGAAAATAAATGAATCATAAATAAAAACAAGAAAGTTCAAATTAGAAGGGCCATGACGTGTTTTCGAAGGCTTCTTCTTCTTCTTTTTATGTTTGGAAAGTCTCATTACTGCCACCTTCCCGATTGGACAGTTTTTCATTACTGACTTGAATCATCTTTTAATATCAGTCTTGCTATATTTCACAACCATACTTCTTTTTTGGCTCCTTTTGCATATTTATCTATCAGTTAATCTCCTTCTGTAACAATATGTGTCAGAATCCACAAAATGAATTTGGGCTTAGAACACAACATCTTGTGTAGAATCTGACTTGGATGACTTCCAAGCAGGAGCACGGGGAGTGGTCCATCAATTGATAAATTACAGTTATCACTTCAGACGGTGGCCAAACTTGAATCAGGAACAGTTTTGACTTGTTAAAGGTTCAGTCTCTGAGCTTCTTGAGCTTGCCTCATATGACGTACATACATGTCCCTTCAAAGTATCTTTGTCCTGAGATGTTGCTGTGATATGAATTCTCCCCAGGGTGATCTCTTCTCATGTGCTATCAATAAATTCAGTCTGCAAACTCTCTCATAGGATTTTAACATGTATGAGTCTTGAAATGCTTTTTCCTGTCTGACGACTGAGTGAATCCCCTCCCACACGTTGGGCAACAATACTGCTCTCACCCGTGTGAGTCCTCATGTGGACTTTCAAATAACCAATACGGCCAAAACATATCCAACATGATTGGCAACATTACGGCTTCTCACCCGTGGGAGTCCTCATAACGAGTTTCCAATAGTCACTACACCTAAACCTTTTCGAACAATAGTTATTCTCACCAGTGTGAATCCTTAGGTGGCTATGCAAGACTTTATTACTTCCAAAACGTTTCCCACATGTCTGGCAAGAATATGGCTTCGCACCCTGCGAGACAATACATGTGGTCATCCAAGATGCTACTACCTGCTAAACGTTTGATACATATTTTGGAATATGGCTTTTCACCAGATTGAATCCTCAAATGTGCAGTAAAGCTACCCTTATTTAAAAAACCTTTTCCACACGTGTCAAATTTGAAAGGCTTTTGTTTTTGGAAGTATTAGAGTCAGTCTCTGATGTGGGAGACTTTTGAACATAGTCACTGCTGTTTTCATGAATTTTCTTTTCATGCTGTCCCTCCTGTGGACTTTCAATTCACCACTTTTCACATAACATTTTGACATATTTTACAAGAATATGGCTTCTCACCTGTGTAAGTTCTCAGTTTGATTTTTAATGTATCACTACGGCCAAATCCTTTCCTGCATATTTTGCATAAATAAGGTTTTTCACCAATGTTAGTTCTCAGATGAATCTTCAATTTACCTGTTTGACTATGAGAGTTAATCTCTGATTTGGGAGAGTTGTCCACATTGCTACCGTGACTCCTATTTTCATGAAAACTCTTCTGTGGGTTTGGTTCTTCATTTCCTGTTGAGCCTGAATACAAGGTTTCAGTCTCCTGCTTCAGTACGAGCTGCTCTCCCTCCTGACTGGTGAACATTTCCTCCTGTTCCTCTTTAATCTGTGGAGGTTCTTGTTCCTCTTGGTCCAGACTGGAGTTCCCCTCCTTGTGACAGAACTGCTGGTCAGTGAGAACCTCCTCCTTATTACAGACATGCTGCTGTGGGAGCTCTGGAGGATCAAAGAGACACAAGGCAGAAGTTACAACTGTGATGTTAAAATAAAGACAAATGAGTTTCAGAATTTTTACATTTTCGCACAAAATCTTGTGTAAGAGGATTTAAAATTTTCTTTGAATCATTTATGTTCATTGAAACTTTGTAATGCCCAATTATCTATGGTAAACTTAAGGATTCTCTTGGGTTTACTCTTGGTAAAGAATTTCATTAAAGCCAAGGATTTGCATGAACCTCTCCAATGGCATATTTAAATTCTATATAATCAGGATGTCCCAGTCGGTCTGTGCAAAGCCACCAGCTGGTCCAAAATGCTGACAGGAACTAGAAGGAGAGATCATTGCTCCTGTCCTAGCTCCTCTGCATTGGCTCCCTGTCAAATTCAGAATATAATTCCAGATCCTGGGTTAAAGTGTTCGTTGGACGAGCCAGTCTGATCGCAGATATTCAGAAACAAGCAAACATTTGGAAGAAGATGTTCTATGTGGCTTTATGAAATGTGCCATGTTAAAGGGACTCGTGTCTGAAGGTGGAAAGATAAAGAGCTGAGTCTGTCGCTCTGTCGGAACTTCACAGCGTAACACCCAGCGGAAGTAGACGAAGAAAGCACAGCAGCGTACGCGGCACTAGCGGCGCTAGCAGCGTTCGCTCCATGGATGTTAGCAGTTAGCTGGGAGTCGTTGGTGCGGTCGTGTCGCAGGTTTACGTTCAGGTTGTCCACGACGCAGCGATGTCTTCGGAGCAGGAGGACGATCGACAGCGCAGACTGCTGGGCATCGTCATGGAGGCTGAAATCAAGCTTCACAGAATCGGTCTGTACAACCGCAGTGTGGCTGCTAGTGAACTCCGAGGTTTCTCCAGACAGAGAGCAGTCGACCCGGGGCCTGTTCCAGCTTCAGTGCAAACACAGCGAGTGGCCTCAGTCCTGATGGGACATCTGCTCCTGTTCTGACCTCTGTTCATTCACTCCGAAGGAAAACGTAACGAGACCAAGTAAAGATGTGAAGGAGACGCTGTAGGGCGTTAGGAGTACAGAGTTCTGTATCGAAGGCAGGAAAGCTTCCATTGAGCCTGATTTCTCATTCAGACTGAAGCAGGCATCAGACCTGGCACGCACTGTACAGCCAAGACACATAATATGATGCATTTACTTCTGATTGACTCATTTCTGTCTTCGGAGGCAGAATTCAGCACAAATCATGATACTTCATCTTTATTGTATTATGACCAACATATATCACATTCATATTATCGAGAATCCAAGAAATTTTCAAATTGTTTAAAAGGGGCATAATATGTGTCGTTCAAAGCTGATTGGAGTGAAGCTGTTGATCATCTAGGTTTGATGAGTTTAGTTGTAGGGATCTCCAAGCCAAACCGGATCTACTGTTGTCTTAGTGGAGAAAAGTCTGAACTCAATTCTACTTTTTTATTGTTTCTTCATTTAATTGTCCTACAAGCATCCCAGTTGTAACCCCTGTCTTGTGCCTCTTTGTTCCTCCAGTGCTTCCACAGCAACATGTCTGTAAGGAGGAGGAGGTTCCCACTGACCAGCAGCTCTGTCACCAGGAGAGGAACTCCAGTTTGGATCAAGACGACCAAAAACCTCCACAGATTAAAGAGGAAGAGGAGGAAATCTGGATCGGTCAAGAGGGAGAGCAGCTCGTACTGAAGCAGGAGAGTGAAGCCTTCATGTTGACTCCCGATTATGAAGGAATGTACCACAGTGAGCATCAGCTCTTCTCTCACAACTCTCTTGTGGTTGAGAATCAAGATCAAAACAGAAGAAACCATTTAGGATCATCAAGAAACGAATCAGAGATTGACTCTAATACTCATACAGGTGAAAAGTCTTTCAAATGTGACACTTGTGGAAAAGCTTATGTGTATGAGTATCAATTAAAAATACATATGAGAGTCCACACAGGTGAAAAACCATATTTATGCATCGTATGTGGAAAAGCATACATTACTGTGTTCAGTCTGAAAAGGCATATGACAACTCACACAGGCGAGAAGCCCTATCCTTGCAAAATATGTGGAAAAAGTTTTGGACGTAGTGGCGTCTTGAAAGTCCACATGAGGAGTCATACAGGTGAGAGGCCATATTCTTGCGAAAATTGTGGGAAAAGTTTCAGTGACATTTCTGCATTGAATAAACATATGAGTGTACACACCGGGGAAAAGCCGTTCTCTTGTGAAACATGTGGTAAATGTTTTGTAAGTAAAGGCGTTTTGAAAGTCCACATGAGAACTCACACAGGTGACAAGCCTTACTCCTGCAGCTTCTGTGGGAAAACATTTAGAGAGAAGTCAGGTTTGAAAAAACACATAAGCATGCACACAGGAGATCAGCCGTTTTCTTGTGAAACATGTGGAAAAGGTTTTGTATGTGCTAATGATTTGAAGGTCCACATTCGAACGCATACAGGTGAGAAGCCATTCCCCTGCAGCACATGTGGGAAAAGATTTCGTGAGAAGTCAGGTTTGAAAAAACATATGAGCGTGCACACAGGAGAGAAGCCGTTTTCTTGTGAAACATGTGGGAAAAGTTATGCACGTAGTAGCATCTTGAAAGTCCACATGAGATCTCACACAGGTGAGAAGCCCTACTCCTGCAATACTTGTGGGAAAAGATTTTATCAGTTGTCAGACATGAAGAAGCATGTAAGAGTTCATAATGATTAAAAGTTGTGTACTTACATGCGAGAGAGTTTTCGCTCTTTGTGAAATGACAGTCCACAGTTCACACTGCAACAACTTGGGGTGAAGATATTTAGAAGTGACACATTTGGATCATATGAAGGGAGATCACGAAGATCAGAGACTCAACCTTTAACAAGCCCAAACGGTTTCTGATTTAAATTTGGACCCATTCCCTGTGAAGTAGTCACCTTGTGCAGAAAAACACTTTAAAATGCTCCTACCACACTTTTAACGCTCCCTGGCATCCCCCCAAAAAGCCCACATTGGTTGGACATATTCTTACAGATACCTACTGATTTGTGTTGGAACAAGTTGTTGTTGGACATAAGCGCTTTTTTGGTTAACAAATCTTGGAGAGATATTTCCATCAAATGTAAATTTCTTGAAAGCTTTTTATTTTACTATGTCAAACTCAATTGTATGATGTTATATAAAGATTGTTATAGTGAAAATGTTATTTATTGTATAAAGATTTTAATATTAAAGATTATCAATTATGTGGTACTGTGGGATTATCCTGTCAATTAGTGTGTTTTTTACATCAAATTGATACAATTTTGATCATTTCAGGCTTCTAATGTCAAACATACAAGTTGTTGTAGATGTTCTTTCTGGCTATATGAAATATACCATATGAATAAAACTGAATTTTGACCGAATATATCTCTCAATGATGGTTCTTCAAACTGATGATCACAAATTGATGGATTGAATCATGAGGGTAATCATGAGCACCATCAATCTAAGGCCTCATCTATGAAGCCTTTACTTTTACTTCACTGCTCACAAAAAAATGTGTGTCCTGAATGGTTTTATGGGAACATCCACTATAACAGGGAAACTCAGAGCCAACAATTTCCTGCTTGTGAAGACCTGCAATCAATGACCTGTCTGACTATTGCAGCCAAAGCAATAGCCATGGCTTTTACATCTATAAATAAATGTGTTGATGTATTTCTTCAGTGGCTCATATTGGCTGAGACACGAGTTGAGGCAGAGAATATAGTTGGGAGAAGACAGTTTGAGTTATGGAGTCTTGGAAAATTCCGAGGACGTCAGGAAGATCTAAGATTCTAGGGTTCAGTCAACCATAGCGTACATAGCCTGGACATAAGGAACCGTGGCTGAGTAGGGGACACACACGCACACAATTATGGACATTTCCCTGAAGCTAACGCAATAATCAGAACTAACAACATGAAAGATACAGAGAACACAGGACGACATCAATGCAGTACATCAGCGCGATTTTTTCTGCTGCCGGTTGCTTACTTTCGTAGAATCTAGACTGGAACAAACCTCCACGAAGGGTGGACATTCCCCTGAGGAAACCACTTATAAATTAAATATCCGTCCAAAAAATATGCCAGATTTCTCGCATTAAGTCCCATTCATTATTATCTGGGAAAACGTTCAAAACTACACTACATTACATTCAGCAGATGCTTTTATCTAAAGCGACTTACATTAAGTTCAAGAAAGTAAACTTTTCTTCAAACTACAAAGTGCTATAGAAGCTCTACCAAATCGCCATTTCATATAAAAAAAAAAAAAATGACAAAAAAGACAAAGGTTTCCCATGCCAGTCCCTCCCACAAGTTTTATGGACATTTGTTCAGCAGTTACTGCTTAACCCCACCGAAAACCAACCAATGGCAGACCAATTTCTAATTATTTTATTTCCTCTCCTGCTAAATTTCATTGACTTTTGATTTATTAAGCAATCAATTTAGCATGAAAACTTATGAGCAGAGATGGAAGAATTTATTGCAGATACATTACTTCCACTTGAAATTGTGATGCTCAGACTTCCTCTAATGATTCAGTCCATACGTTTAAACCAGCATTGAAAGCAATATTCTTGCCGTCAACTTTTGTTACAAAAGCAATTAAGTTTATTCATAAAGCATATCTCATAAAACCTAGATCTACATCTTGTGTTTCACATTTTAATAAACAAATGTGTGAACTTGGACGATAAAATAAAATTGAAGGTAAACCAGATCATAGTTAATTAGAAAGATAAGACTGTATTTGGAATGATGACCCAACAGAACCAAATTTAATCTCCATCAACATCATAGACTTCACAAACCAGTCACATACCTGACATAAAACAGGAAAGCATTTAAAATGTCATTTATATTTTTAGGATATGCACTCAATTTTTTACAAAGATTTTGAAGATATTCATACAAACTATAAAAAATTACTGTTGTAAACACTTATAGTATAATAACAAATTAATATTCACTGGAAAGCTCAATTGTCTTTAAGTTGTGTGAATTTTTAGATGCCTTTTCATGTCTGACGAACGACAGAATCTTTTCCCACATGTGTTGCAGGCGTACGGCTTCTCACCTGTGTGGATTTTCATGTGGACTTTCAAACCACTACTACTTACAAAACTTTTCTCACATATTTGGCAAGAATTCAGCTTTTCACCTGTGTGCAGGCTCATATGACCTTTTAAACCTGACTTAACTATAAACGTTTTCCCACAGGTGTTGCAAGAATACGGCTTCTCACCAGTGTGACGTCTCATGTGGACTTTCAAATCACTACTACTAACAAATCTTCTCCGACATATTTTACAAGAATATGGCTTCTCACCTGTGTGAGTTCTCACATGGATTTTCAAATCACAAATACGAACAAAACATTTCTGACATATTTTACAGGAATACGGCTTTTCACCTGTGTGTAATCTCCTATGCTCCCTTAATGCTGAAATGTGGTTAAAGCTTTTCCCACAGCTTTCGCAAGAAAATGGCTTCTCACCTGTATGGGTTCTCATGTGGACTTTCAAATTGCCACTACGTACAAAACATTTGCGACATATTTTACAAGTATAAGGCTTCTCTCCTGTGTGAGTTCTCATGTGGACCTTCAAATCACTACTACTTACAAAGCATTTTTGACATGTTTGGCAAATATACGGCTTCTCTCCTGTGTGACTCCTCATATGGACTTTCAAGACGCCAGTGCGTACAAAACTTTTGCAACATATTTTGCAAGAATATGGCTTCTCACCTGTGTGAGTTGTCATATGCCTTTTTAATGTGGACATTGTACTGAATGTTCTTCCACATATTTTACATAAAAATGGCTTCTCACCTGTGTGGATTCTCAGATGAATTGATAAGTGACTCTCATACACAAAAGCTTTTCCACAAGTGTCACATTTGAAAGACTTTGTTTGAGTTTTAGAGTTAATCTCTGAAATGGGACAGGTGTAAACATTGTTACTGTGACTCCAGTTTTCATTAACACTATCCTGAGGCTTTGGCTCTTCATTTCTTGTTGATTCTGAATCCATATGTTTTCTTCTGTTCTGAGCTTGGCTCTCAGCTACAGGATAGTTGTGAGACAGGAGCTGGTGCTCACCGTCTGGTTCTCTGTGGTCACTTTCCTCACAATGAGGAGTCAACATGCAGGTTTCAGTCTCCTGCTTCAGTACGAGCTGCTCTCCCTCCTGACTGGTGCAAATTTCCTCCTGTTCCTCTTTAATCTGTGGAGGTTCTTGTTCCTCTTGGTCCAGACTGGAGCTCCTCTCCTGGTGACAGAGCTGCTGGTCAGTGAGAACCTCCTCCTCCTTACAGACATGCTGCTGTGGGAGCTCTGGAAGAACAAAGACACCAGAGACAAGTAAGAGCAATAATAGTCAACTTAATACCAACAAATAGGAACTTTAAAATTAATTTGATGGCTCAGTGACTTAGAAAAGGGATAGTGGAGCCTCTTCATGACTCCCAATCTTCACCCTTAATGGTCGTTCTTGATCTATGTAACGTTGGGAGCGAGTCTAATCTCCTACTGTGAGAAATGCTGAATTGTTAATCAGTTAAATTATTGAAAACAAGTGTTTATCTCCAATAATCCGGGACCTTTTTTTTTAATAATAAGAATCCTAAACACAGTTTGGTTGGTTTGTTGCAGCCACCGCTCTTCTGGTTCAGGGATCCTCGGTAATATCCACAGTTCTGTTGTGTTTCAGTTTAGTGAATGGGACCACATAGAAAGAGCTTCACCCAATACAGTGAATGACTTTGGTTTTACTCCACACGAAAACCACTTTATCGCTCGGACATGGCGCCCAACAACATTACTTAACATATGTGGCTGCAGGGGGCGCTGTCAAAATAAGATGCACTTTTATTTATCCTCCTTAGAGGATATTCACAAAATGACCCAGTGGCGTGAGAAAGTAGACACGAGGGGGGAAATATTGTAAGAATTTAAAGTATGAATAATAATAGAAATATGGTTCACGAAAAAACTGAAATAACGCTTTATGGAGATCAATTTGTGGTCATGTGCTATTTGTCCATTCTTTGTAATATACTGAGTACAAACCGTGCAGCAGTTCTTCCCTGAGATATAGTTTTCAGTGTTTGACAGTAGGAGCTGTGGCTGAACCTGAGCTGCCTCCGTTCAGGACAGGGGTCATCCATAATTGTTTAAGGCCTCTGTATGCTTCTCCGACTCCGTTAGGGACGGATCGGACGGACACTTCTTCATTTATAGTTCTCCGGTGCTTAATTTAATTCGGTGCCAGAACAGTAGGTGGCGCAATGAAAGACAAGCTTAGAGAAGCCTACCTCATGAGCTCTCAGAAGAAGTCCATGTTCACTATTTACCTCCTCCAGGCTTTCCTCACACACAGTGTACGATGGCAACTAAATAAAATAAGGTGACACCCAGGGGGTCAAAATGTCTATGTTATTGTTTCTTAGAGCAGTGGTTCCCCGGTCTTGTTTCGTAACTGCGTTGCTAGTTCCACAGTGCCATGATAGCCGTGGAATTAAAGTCATGACAGCATGTTTTTGCAAAGTTACCACCGCAATGAGCATGGTGGCTAGGACGCTAACGCTGTTTTATAAGTTCGTTATAACCGTTTCTGACCGTACACATGCCGCCAGGGCTTTAACCAGCCACCGTCAGCTGGACAACTCAGCTGGCTTAACACACTTGCCAAATTAATCGTACAATCGTAGTTGTGTTTGGGTTTATTGTGATATATGAAATGAAACAGGAAGTTTGAGGTCCGGAAATTATGTCATTCCGAAAGGCAGTCGTTAGCGGACCAATCACAGCCAAGGGCTATCCGTAGGCTCTCCGCCATTCCGACGTGTAGTTAGAAAAATCAGAGCTCCACGAAGAGCTCTCCCTGGAGCTCGGAGAGGGCGTTCCACGGAAAAGAAGGCGGTCCATCTTTCCGTGTCCGTCAAAACTGAGAAGCATACATAGGGCGTTTAGTTTTTACTGTCATCCTCTTCTCAGTTACTGCTCATTGCTAAGGGGAAATTATGTCACGAAAATGGGGAGGTTAGAAAAATGAAGGTACGGCAGTGAGTTTCAGATTGGACGGTTAAGGGGAAAGTTAAGTTGCTATATTTGGTACCAAATATTATTATTTTAATACTTGTGAAAACTTTGGTCGATGTTATGATAGCAACAATAAAGGAGCATTCATCCTAAAAATGTATTGATGTTGATCTTCATTCAACAATTTAGTATAAAACCTATGGTTACTTATTTGGACCTGGTCTATTGATGTTTGGATTTGAAATCTGTTTTGTTGCATTTTCAGCAAATAGAATGGAGATTTCACAAACTTGAAATAATAAAAAAAGCTACTGGAGTCAATTTGTTCATCGATTCGAGGTTTAACGGTCTGTTGTTATGTCTGAGTGGAGAAAACAGAAAGAAACAAGTGGAACACTCTGTCTGTACTGACCGATGCTGTGTGCTTCCATGTCAGGTTTAGAACCGGTCTCCAGAAGTCTGCGCTGACGATCGACCTCTTCTTCGTACTGGACGATGTTTTCTACAAACTGTGAAGATCTCCTCAGCAGCAGCTGTTAGCCTCTGAAATACTGAACCGAAGGCATCACTGCTGCGTTCACTACTTTAATATTTACCCGAGACACGACCACACTACCGTCTTACAGCTAACGGCTAACGTGCTCCTAGCTAACGCTGCTAGCGCTGTCTGTTTACTTCCGGTGCATTGTCAACATCCGGAAGAGAAACATGATTTGTTCTTTTATTGAAAAAAAAAAACAATAATAAGAATAATAACATTAATATCATATCTTCAACTCATATGATTTCCAAATGTGTCAAAGAAAAGTATCTTTACCCAGAGTTATTGCAGTGAAAGGAATTCTCACCAGTGTGAACTCTTCTCATCTGGACCGTTAGTTATTCACTGAGAGCTCTCGCATGTGTTCTGCTGTGTGAATCTTCTCCCACTGATATTGTAGGCGAACAGCTTCTCACCAGTGTGAGTGCTCATGTAGAGTTGTAAATGACGACTTACTGAACTGCCAAAAAAACAACATTGTCAAGAATATGGCCTAATTTGATGGGTCAGCTTTATCTTGACATCTCAAATGTTTATAGTACCCCCTTCTGACAGATGTGGAAACCTGCTTCGGTACATTCACGCCAATGTTGGAATTTACAATTAGATTTTATTAGTTATAATACATCAAATCGGGAACATCAGTCTGAGGAACCAGAATTGAAAGAAATATTCTAGTTAGGAAAATAAAAGTTTATTATGTGGCACATTTCATAGAGCTACTACATTTACTACATGAGTTGTGTTAATGTAAAATTTCCATTGTGTAGTAACTCTAAACTTCTCCCACAGATAATGCAGGTGTACGGCTTCTGACATGTGAGGCATCATCTGGACTTTCAAGATCCCACTACTTCCAAAACAATTCAGAATTGTTTCGCAAGAATGTGGCTTCTCAACGGTGAGTTCTAATGTGGACTTTCAAATGATCACCACGTCCAAACCTTTTACCACATGTTTTGCAAGAATATGGCTTCTCACCAGTGTGAATCCTCATATGGATTTTCAATTTGCTACTTCTTACAAAATATTTCGGACATATTTTGCACGAAAATGGCTTCTCAACTTGGTGAGTTCTCAGGTGGATTTTCAAATCACCACTCCTTACAAAACCTTTATGACATATTTGCATGTAAATGGCTTCTCACCAGTGTGAATTCTCATGTGGATTTTCAAATCAAAACTCCTTACAAAACGTTTATGACATATTTTGCACGTAAATGCCTTCTCACCAGTGTGAATTCTCATGTGGACTTTATTATCACAACTCCTTACAAAACGTTTTGTACATGTTTGACAAGAATATGGCTTCTCACCAGTGTGAGTTCTAATGTGGACTTTCAATTCATCACTACGTCTAAACCTTTTCTCGCATGTTTGGCAAGAATATGGCTTCTCACCAGTGTGAATTCTCATGTGGACTTTATAATCACAACTCCTTACAAAACGTTTTGTACATGTTTGACAAGAATATGGCTTCTCACCAGTGTGAGTTCTAATGTGGACTTTCAATTCATCACTAAGTCTAAAACTTTTCTCGCATGTTTGGCAAGAATATGGCTTCTCACCAGTGTGAATTCTCATGTGGACTTTCAGATCACCATTCCTTACAAATCCTTTATGACATATTTTGCATAAATAAGGTTTTTCACCTGTGTGTGTTCTCAGATGAATCTTCAATTTATGCTTGCATACATACGTTTTTCTACAAGTGTCACATTTGAAAGACTTTCTACCTGTTTGAGTATTATAGTTAATCTCTGATTTGGGAGAGTTGTCCACATTGCTACTGTGACTCCTGTTTTCATGAAAACTCTTCTGTGGGTTTGGTTCTTCATTTCCTGTTGATTCTGAATCCATATATTTTCTTCTGTTCTGATCTTGGCTCTCAGCTACAGGAGAGTTGTGAGAGAGGAGGTGCTCACTGTCTGGTTCTCTGTTGTCACTTTCCTCACCATGAGGAGTCAACATGCAGGTTTCAGTCTCCTGCTTCAGTACGAGCTGCTCTCCCTCCTGACTGGTGCACATTTCCTCCTGTTCCTCTTTAATCTGTGGAGGTTCTTGTTCCTCTTGGTCCAGACTGGAGTTCCTCTCCTGGTGACAGAGTTGCTGGTCAGTGAGAACCTCCTCCTCCTTACAGACATGCTGCTGTGGGAGCTCTGGAGGAACAAAGAGACACAAGACAGAGGTTACGAATGTGATGTTAAAATAAAGACAATTTAGTTTCAGATTTAAGATTTAGATACATTTATTCATCCCAAACACATGCACAGACATGCAAATGCACACTCATGCAGGTAGGGAAATTTAATATCTGCTTTTGACCAATCTGGTGCAGGACACACAGAGCAGTGAGCGACCATGTACGGCGCTCTGGAGCAGATGTTGGGGGAGTAAGGTGCATTGCTCAGGGGCAGAAGACAGGGTAGGGAGACTCTTGGATTTTTGGACAGATCAATCAAGGTTCGTCTTTTGTTGTCTCTCCGTGGAGTCGAACCAGAGACGAACCAGAGACCTTCTCTGCCCATAGTCCAAGTTTCTGTCACTAGACCACCGCCTCTCCTATTTGACACTTACTGTGAAAGATAAGGAAAAATACTGACGACTTCTCAGGGTTTTGCACCACATATTGTTGTGTGAGGGTTTAATGTGTCACTGAATCATTTATGTTGTTGAAATCAACTTTTAAATTTATGAACACCATTTTATTCATGAGAGCAACAAAATAAAGTGACTCGCATTGTTTTCTCCCTCCAGACTACAAACACAGCAAACTCAGAGAAACAAGTCCAATGTCAGCCACACTCTGGTTGTACTGACCGATCCTGTGCAGCTTTATTTCAGGTTTCAAAACGGTCTCCAGCAGTCTGCGCTGACGATCGACCTCTTCTTCGTACTGGACGATGGTTTTTTCAAAGACCGTGAATATCTCCTCAGCAGCAGCTGTTAGTCAGAATCAGAATCAGAATCAGAATTCTTTTTATTGCCTTGTATATTTTCACATACAGGAAATTGCCTTGGTGTGGTTGGTGCACTTTACAAACAACAATATAAAAACAACAATATAGAGCAATATAAACATCAATATAAAAAACAACAATATCGAAAAAAAAAAAAAAAAAAAAAAAAAAAACTCTCTCAAATACTGAACTGAAGACATCACTGCTCCGTCCACTACTAGAACATTCACCCGAGACACGACCACACTACCGTCTTCCAGATAACTGCTAACATGCAACTAGATAGTGCTGCCGGCGCAGTCTTTGTTTACTTCCGGTGGGTGTCACACTGTGAATGTCCGACAGAGACAGGGTCAACTTGTCATCTTCATAGTTCAAATGGTTATAGCGCCCCCTCCGAAAGATGTGGGAACCTGCCTCTGTTCATTCACAACAATGTTGGATTACAATAAATTTCTATTAGTTGTAATACAGAGTTAAATCATATTGACAGAATTCAGCATGACATAGAGCAGTCATCATACTGTACATGTATATTTATTTCGGTATCACAGACTGTAAATAAAGATGGATGACAGAACTCCACTCTCTCCACTTTCACACAAAGGGAGGTAAAATGTGTTGGATGCAATTGATGCCATTTTGATCTTTCTATGTTATTTGGAGTCAGAGTCTGAGCAGCCATCCAGGCTGTGGACTTCTCACACTGTTGCCGTCTGGCAGACATTACCGGAGCATCCGAGCACGGACTACCAGACTCACAAACAGCTTCTACCCCCAGGCCATCAGGCTTCTGAACAATCAACACTGACCCCCTTAACAGTCACCATGTACATTCTGCTCCCACACTCATACAAATACACTTACTCCACATATTTTCATTTTATTTAATATTCCCCACTTCTTCACCCTGTATACTGCTGCTTCATTTAACTTTGACTTTAATTTGACTATGTTATATGTTATACATATATTCATATTATTTTATTCAATATTCCCCACTCCTTTACCCTTTGATTGATTTGATTTGAGTAGTGATCGTGTTGTGGAGCCTCAGTGTTGAGATCCTGCTGATCAGCTCTAATGCCAAATCATAAACTCAACCAATCACCAGTCAGTCTCTGCTGTCAATCATGACGTTTCAACGTCTTTTATATCATTAAAAATTGAATAAAAACAAAACTTTATGGAAAAATTAACATTCATCTGGGTCTCTTGCAGATTGCAGGAGTTTAAAAGTCTTATGGCCTGGGGGATGAAACTGTCTCTGGGCCTGGTGGTGCTGACCTGGATGCTGCGGTACTGTCAGCCAGACGGCAGCAGGCAAAAATGCTTATGTCTGGGGTGAAAGGGGTCTTTAATAATCAGGCTGCTCTTCTTCCTGCACCACTGGGTGTAGAGGTCCTCTATGGATTGTAGCGCTGTCCTGGTGATGTGCTGGGCAGACTTCACCACCCTCTGTAAAGCCTTACGGTTCAGGGCAGTGCAGCTGCCATACCAGGCAGTGATGCAGACAGTCAGGATGCCCTCTATGGTGCACCTGTATCCTGGAGTCCATTTGGAGCCTCTGCAGCCTGCGGAGGAAGAAGAGCCGATGTCTGGCCTTCTTCCTGATGGAGTGTGTATGATGGGTCCAGGTCAGGTCATCAGTGATGTGGACCCCGAGGAACTTGAAGCTGCTGACTCGCGCCAACGTGGTCCCGTTGATGGAGAGGGGGGCGTGTTCTTCTCCTCGTCACTTCCTGTAGTCCAGGATCAGCTCGTTCGTTTTGCTGACGTTGAGATGGAGGTTGTTGTCCTGGCACCAAGATGTCAGGGCTCTGACCTCCGCTCTGTAGGCCTTCTAATCGTCGCTGGTGATCCGGCCTATGACAGTGGTGTCATGAGCAAACTTAACGACGGTGTTGGAGCTGTGGGTGGCCACGCAGTCATGCGTGAACAGGGGATACAGAAGGGGACTGAGCATGCAGCCCTGGGGGGCATCGGTGTTGAGAGTCAGGGTGGAGGATGTGGTGCTGCCGATCCGCACCGCCTGTGGTCTGCCCGTCAGGAAGTTCGGTATCCATTCAAGGAGGGCGATGTTGAGCCCAAAGTCTCTGAGCTTGGTGACGAGCTTCAGGGGCGCGATGGTGTTGAATGCTGAACTGTAGTCGATGAATAGCATTCTCACATATGTGTCCCTCTGGTCCAGGTGGGAGAGGGCAGGGTGGAGGGTGAGGGAGATGGCATCTGCAGTCGACCTATTTGACCTGTAGGCAAACTGAAGAGGGTCCACAGAGTCAGGGAGGAGGGAGGTGATGAAGGGTTGGACCAGCCGGTCAAAGCACTTCATGATGATAGAAGTAAGTGCTACTGGGCGGTAGTCATTCAGGCAGAGGATTTTTGTTTTTTTGGGAACAGGGACAATGATGGTCTTCTTAAAACATGCGGGGACTACAGACTGGAGCAGTGACAGGATGAAGATGTCTTTGAACACATCTGCCAGCTGATCTGCACACACCTTGAGAGCTCGGCCGGGGATCCGATCAGGTCCAGGTGCCTTGCGTGTATTGATCCGGTTGAGAGATTTCCACACGTCTTCCCTGGATATGACTGGGGGTCAGCGGTCCTCCTGGGTCTCTTCGATCTCTGCAGCCTGGAAGTTACTCTCAAAGCATAAAAAGTGTTCAGATCCTCTGGGAGAGATGTAGAGTTGTAAATGACGACTTACTGAACTGCAAAAAAATCCCATATTGTCAAGAATATGGCCAACTTTGATGGGTCAGCTCTATCTTCACTTCTCAAATGTTTATGGTGACTCGTTTCTGACAAATGTAGGAGCCCGCCTCTGTAGATTCACGCGAATTTGGAAATTTACAATGAGATTTTATTAGTTGTAATACATCAAATCGGAAACATCAGTCTGAGGAACAAGCATTGAAAGAAATATTATATTTAATAAAATACAAGTTTCTTTCTGATGGACATTTCATAGAGTGGCTACATCTACTTCATGAGTTGTGTTAATGTACAATTTCCATTGTGTATTAACTCTAAACTTCTCCCACAGATAATGCAGGTTTACGGCTTCTGACATGTGAGCCATCATCTGGACTTTCAAGATCCCACTACTTTCAAAATAATTCAGAATTGTTTCGCAAGAATGTGGCTTCTCAACTGTGAGTTTTAATATGGACTTTCAAATGATCACTACGTCCAAAACTTTTACCACATGTTTTGCAAGAATATGGCTTCTCACCAGTGTGAATCCTCATATGGATTTTCAATTTGCTTCTAATTACAAAATGTTTCTGACATATTTTGCACGAAAATGGCTTCTCATCTGTGTGAGCTCTCAGGTGGATTTTCAATTCATCACCACCTCCAAACCCTTCCCCACATTTTTTGCAAGAATATGGCTTCTCACCGGTGTGAATTCTCAGGTGGATTTTCAATTCATCACTACGTCCAAACCTTTTCCCACATGTTTGGCAAGTATATGGCTTCTCACCAGTGTGAATTCTCATGTGGACTCTCAAGTCATGACTACGTCCACACCTTTTCCCACAAGTTTGGCAAGAATATGGCTTCTCACCAGTGTGAATTGCCATGTGGACTCTCAATTTATCACTATGTACAAACGTTTTCTGACATATTTTACAATATGGCTCCTCACCAGTGTGAATTCTCATATGAACCTTCAACTCATAACTCCTTTTATAACGTTTCTGACATATTTTGCACGAAAATGGCTTCTCACCAGTGTGAAACCTCACATGGGCTGTTAGTCTACTACTACTTACATAACTTTTCCCACATGTTTGGCAGGAATACGGCTTCTCACCGGTGTGAGTTCTCAGGTGGATTTTCAATTCATCAGCACGTCCAAACCTTTTCCCACATGTTTGGCAAGAATATGGCTTCTCACCAGTGTGAATTCTCATATGAACCTTCAAATCAAAACTCCTTACAAATCCTTTCGTGCATATTTTGCATGTATAAGGTTTTTCACCCATGTGTGTTCTTAGATGAATCTTCATATTATACTTACACACATACGTTTTTCCACAAGTGTCACATTTGAAAGACTTTTTACCTGTTTGAGTATTAGAGTTAATCTCTGATTTGGGAGAGTTGTCCATATTGTTACTGTGACTCCTGTTTGCAGGAAAACTCTTCTGTGGGTTTGGTTCTTCATTTCGTGTTGATTCTGAATCCATATGTTTTCTTCTGTTCTGATCTTGGCTCTCAGCTACAGGAGAGTTGTGAGAGAGGACCTGGTGCTCACCCTCTATTTCTCTATGGTCACTTTCCTCACCATGAGGAGTCAACATGCAGGTTTCCGTCTCCTGCTTCAGTACGAGATGCTCTCCCTCCTGACTGGTGCACATTTCCTCCTGTTCCTCTTTAATCTGTGGAGGTTCTTTTTCCTCTTGGTCCAGACTGGAGTTCCTCTCCTGGTGACAGAGCTGCTGGTCAGTGAGAACCTCCTCCTCCTTACAGACATGCTGCTGTGGGAGCTCTGGAGGAACAAAGAGACAAAAGACAGAGGTCAAAACTGTGATGTTAAAATAAAAACAACTTAGTTTCAGGTTTGACAATTACTTAAAAGAGGAGGCCAATATTAATGGCTCCTCCGGTTTTATCCTCACATATTGTTGTGTGAGGATTTAATATGTCACTCAATCATTTATGTTGTTGAAATCATTTTTTTAATACCATTTTATTTACGAGAGCAACTAAATAAAGTGACTCGCAGTGTTTTCTCCCTCCAGACTAAAAACACAGCAAACTCAGAGAAACAAGTCCAATGTCAGCCACACTCTGGTTGTACTGACCGATCCTGTGCAGCTTTATTTCAGGTTTCAAAACGGTCTCCAGCAGTCTGCGCTGACGATCGACCTCTTCTTCGTACTGGACGATGGTTTTTTCAAAGACCGTGAATATCTCCTCAGCAGCAGCTGTTAGTCGCTCGCTGATAAACTCTCTCAAATACTGAACCGAAGACATCACTGCTCCGTCCACTACTTGAACATTCACCCGTGACACGACCACACTGCTGTCTTCCAGCTAACTGCTAACGTGCACCTACTAGCTAATTCTGCTAGCGCTGTCTGTTTACTTCCGGTGGGTGTCACACTGTAAAGGTCCGACAGAGACAGGGTAAACTATTTATCTTCACCAGTCAGGCTCTGCTCTCAATCATGACGTTTCAACGTCTTTTTTATCATCAAATATCGAATTAAAACATAACTTTATGGGAAAATGAAGATTCATCTGTGTGATAAGAACGACCTTAAATGACAGCAACCTTTCAACTGTGAGAAAGAGAAGACAAATCATACATTCCTTTATTTACGATGCTACGTTGAGTTAACATTGTCAAAAAAGACAGAAAAATATATGTTGATGAACATAATTGTAATGAAACCAGACCACATGATTTTGAAGCTGTAATTTTAGGGTAAATTGTTGGATAATGTTGATTCTGAAGGTAAGTTATAAAGAACTCCTTTATTGTTTCCATGTTTGTATGTAGCTGTGTCAATGTTCAGAACACATGGTAATTTGTGGGCAGTGATGAATTCACAGCTTAAAATAGGCACATATATATTGTCATTGTTAAAAATGATATAAATGAGCCGTTCTCATAATTACCCTCATTATTCAATCCATCAAAATAGGAACATCAGTTCAACGAACCAGCATTGAAAGAAATATTGTAGTCATTAAAATATAAATTTATTCATGTGGCAAATTTCATAAAGGAGCATAGAGCATCTACTACATGAGTTGGTTTTTCTCTGCAGACTGAAATTATACAAATTATATCAATATGATAAAGAAAAAAATACAGTGAGTTAAAGAACATGTTCGTGAAAAGGACGTAGTTGCAGGATGGCTGGACAGCCTCAGATCATTTATCATCTTCATTAACACTAAACCTATATACATCCTTGTTTTGTAAACACATACATTTTTACCTGTATAAAACTTTAAATTACTTTTCATGTGTGTAAATTAAGAGAAGCTTTATCACGTGTTGGAGACTGCTCACATGTTTGAGTTCTCATGTGAACACTCAATACATCACAATGTGATGACTTTCCCCACATCTTTGGCAAGAAGATTGCCTCTCACCTGTGGCCCCTCACCTGGTAATTCACCTGAGCACTTTGTCCAAACCTTTTGTGACATATTTTACAACAATATGGCTTCTCACCAGTGTGAATTCTCATATGAACCTTCAAATCATAACTCCTTATAAATGTCTCAGACACATTTAGCATGAAAATGGCCTCTCACCACATCAGTGCTCCATCCACAACTTGAATATTTACCCGAGGCATAACCACACTACCGTCTTCCAGCTAACTGCTAACATGCTCTGAGCAAACGCTGCTAGTGCGGTCTGTATAACTTATACAGACCGCAAGTTATACAGAAGTACCCCCCTTCTGTATAACTTACAGACCGGTAGAGAAATATTATTTTTCTTAAATTGAATAACAGCAACAACAATAATAATGTTAAAATATTATTTTGATCACGAATATAGATTTTAAGGACACGTTCAACTCGTATGATTTCCAAATGTGTCAAAGAAAAGTATTTTTACCCAGAGAGGTGTTACAGTGAAAGGAATTCTCACCAGTGTGAACTCTTCTCATCTGGACCATTAGTCATTCACTAAGAGCTCTCTCATGTGTTCTTCTGTGTGAATCTTCTCCCACAGATCTTGCAGGAAAACAGCTTCTCAACAGTGTGAGTTCCCATGTGGAGTTTTAATTAACTTTGACTTACTAAACTGCGAAAAATCCATCATTGTCTAGAACATGGCCAACTTTTATGAGTCAGCTTTATCTTCACATCTCAAATTTTTATAGTACCCCCCTTCTGACAGATTTGGGAACCTGCCTCTGTAGATTCACAGCAATGTTGGAATTTACAATTAGATTTTAGTAGTTGTAATACATCTAGATCAGGAACATCAGTCTTAGGAACAAATATTGAAAGAAATATTATGATTAAGGAAATGCAAGTTTCTTTATGAGGCACATTTCATAGAGCCGCTACATCTACTACATGAGTTGTGTTAATGTACAATTTCCATTAACTCTCAACCTTATCCCACAGATAATGCAGGTGTACGGCTTCTGACATGGGAGCCATCATCTGGACTTTGAAGATCCCACTACTTCCTAAACATTTCATAAAAGTTTCGCAAGAATGTGGCTTCTCAACTGTGAGTTCTAATGTGGACTTTCAATTGATCACTACGTCCAAAACTTTCCCCACAAGTTTGGCAACAATATGGCTTCTCACCAGTGTGAGTTCTCATATGAACCTTCAAATGACAACTCCTTACAAAACCTTTCTGACATATTTTGCATGAATATGGCTTCTCACCTGTGTGAAACCTCACATGGACCTTCAAATGACTACTACATACAAAACGTTTTGTACATGTTTGGCAAGAATATGGCTTCTCCCCAGTGTGAGTTCTCAAGTGGATTTTCAATTGATTACTACGTCCGAACCTTTTCCCACAGGTTTGGCAGGAATATGGCTTTTCACCAGTGTGAATTCTCATATGAACCTTCAAATCAAAACTCCTTACAAATCTTTTCGTGCATATTTTGCATGTATAAGGTTGTTCACCCGTGTGTGTTCTCAGATGAATCTTCAATTTATACTTACTAACATACGTTTTTCTACAAGTGTCACATTTGAAAGACTTTTTAACTTTGTGAGTATTAGAGTTTCTCTCTGATTTGGGAGAGTTGTCTACATTGCTAATGTGACTCAGGTTTTCATGAAAACTCTTCTGTGGGTTTGGTTCGTCATTTCCTGTTGATTCTGAATCCAAATGTTTTCTTCTGTTCTGATCTTGGCTCTCAGCTACAGGAGAGTTGTGAGAGAGGACCTGGTGTTCACCCTCTGGTTCTCTGTGGTCACTTTCCTCACCATGAGGAGTCAACATGCAGGTTTCAGTCTCCTGCTTCAGTACGAGCTGCTCTCCCTCCTGACTGGTGCACATTTCCTCCTGTTCCTCTTTAATCTGTGGAGGTTCTTGTTCCTCTTGGTCCAGACTGGAGCTCCTCTCCTGGTGACAGAGCTGCTGGTCAGTGAGAACCTCCTCCTCCTTACAGACATGCTGCTGTGGGAGCTCTGGAGGAACAAAGTGACAAAAGACAGGGGTTACGAATGTGATGTTAAAATAAAGCCAATTTAGTTTGTGAAATGAAAAATTACTGTGAAAGAAGAGGAACAATACTGACTGCTCCTCCGGTTTTATCCCCACATATTGTTGTGTGAGGGTTTAATATGTCACTCAATCATTTATGTTATTGAAATCAACTTTTAATTATATGAACACCATTTTATTAATGAGAGCAACAAAATAAAGTAGCATGCAGTGTTTTCTCCCTCCAGACTACAAACACAGCAAACTCAGAGAAACAAGTCCAATGTCAGCCACACTCTGGTTGTACTGACCGATCCTGTGCAGCTTTATTTCAGGTTTCAAAACGGTCTCCAGCAGTCTGCGCTGACGATCGACCTCTTCTTCGTACTGGACGATGGTTTTTTCAAAGACTGTGAATATCTGTTCAGCAATAGCTGTTAGTCGCTCGCTGATAAACTCTCTCAAATACTGAACCGAAGACATCACTGCTCCGTCCACTACTTGAATATTTACCAGACACGATCACACTACTGTCTTCCAGCTAACTGCTAATGTGAACTGAGCAAATGCTGCTAGCGCTATCTGTAAACTTCCAGAAGAGAACCATTATTTTGTCTTTTATCACGTAACTAAAATGACGATACATTTTTTTTTATAATAGACAGTTTAAGGACACGTTCAATTCATATTTTTTCCAAATGTGTCAAAGAAAAGTATCTTTACCCAGTGTGAGTTCTCATGTGGAGTTTTAAATAACTTTGACTTGCTACCTTCCAAAAATTCCAAATTGTCAAGAATATGGCCAACTTTGATGGGTCAGCTTTATCTTCACATCTCAAATGTTTATAGTACCCCCTTTCTGACAGATGTGGGAACCTGCTTGTGTAGATTCACAGCAATCTTGGAATTTACAACGAGATTTTATTAGTTGTAAAACATCCAATCGTGAACATCAGTCTGAGGAACCAGCATTGAAAGAAATATTCTAGTAAATAAAATACAAGTTTCTTTAAGTGGCACATTTCATAGAGCCACTATATCTACTACATGAGTTTGTTTCACATTTGAAGGCAAAATATGTCGATCATTTGGATGTAATGAAAACTACTCGAACATAAATTTTAAAGACAAATTCATCTTGTATGATTTCCTAATATGTCAAATAATATCTTTGCCCCATAGTGCGATAGAATTTCATCTAGTTCAAAAACATTTCATAAATGTT
This sequence comes from Platichthys flesus, assembly GCF_949316205.1. Classification (NCBI taxonomy): domain Eukaryota; kingdom Metazoa; phylum Chordata; class Actinopteri; order Pleuronectiformes; family Pleuronectidae; genus Platichthys; species Platichthys flesus. The sequence continues at coordinate 19,877,353 of NC_084962.1, forward strand.
TCATAAGAATGTGGCTTCTCAACTGTGAGTTCTAATGTGGAATTTCAATTCATCACTACGTCCAAACGTTTTCCCACATGTTTGGCAAGAATATGGCTTCTCACCAGTGTGAATTCTCATATGGACTTTCAAATCACCACTCATTACAAAACTTTTCTGACATGTTTTGCACAAAAAAGGCTTCTCACCAGTGTGAAACCTCACATGAACCTTCAAATCACCACTTTTCACGAAACGTTTTTGACATATTTTGCACGAAAAAGGCTTCTCACCAGTGTGAAACCTCACATGGACTTTCAAATTACTACTACTTACAAAACATTTACCACAAGTTTGGCAACAATATGGCTTCTCACCAGTGTGAATTCTCATGTGGACCTTCAATTCATCACTACGTCCAAAAGTTTTCCTACATGTTTTGCATGAATACGGTTTTTCACCCGTGTGTGTTCTTAGATGAATCTTCAAATTATACTTATAAACAAAAGTTTTTCCACAAGTGTCACATTTGAAAGACTTTTTACCTGTGTGAGTATTATAGTTAATCTCTGATTTGGAAGAGTTGTCCACATTGTAACCAGGACTTTTATTTTCATAAAAACTCATCGGTGGATTTGGTTCTTCATTTCCTGTTGATTCTGAATCCATATGTTTTCTTCTGTTCTGATCGTGGCTTGCAGCTACAGGAGAGTTGTGAGAGAGGACCTGGTGCTCACCCTCTGGTTCTTTATGGTCACTCTCCTCACAATAAGGAATCAACATGCAGGTTTCAGTCTCCTGCTTCAGTACAAGCTGCTCTCCCTCCTGACTGGTGAACATTTCCTCCTGTTCCTCTTTTATCTGTGGAGGTTCTTGTTCCTCTTGGTCCAGACTGGAGTTCCTCTCCTGGGGACAGAGCTGCTGGTCAGTGAGAACCTCATCCTCCTTACAGACATGCTGCTGTGGGAGCTCTGGAGGAACAAAGAGACACAAGACAGAGGTTAAAACTGTGATGTTAAAATAAAGTCAATTTAGTTTGTGATTTGAAAATTACTGTGAAAGATAAGGAAGAATACTAACTGCTCATCCGGTTTTAGCACGCCGTATTTTTGGGTGAGGGTTTAATGTGTCAATCAATTATTTATGGTGTTGAAATAAACTTTTAATTTTATGAACACCATTTTATTCATGAGAGCAACAAAATAAAGTGACTCGCATTGTTTTCTCCCTCCAGACTACAAACACAGCAAACTCAGAGAAACAAGTCCAATGTCAGCCACACTCTGGTTGTACTGACCGATCCTGTGCAGCTTTATTTCAGGTTTCAAAACGGTCTCCAGCAGTCTGCGCTGACGATCGACCTCTTCTTCGTACTGGACGATGGTTTTTTCAAAGACCGTGAATATCTCCTCAGCAGCAGCTGTTAGTCGCTCGCTGATAAACTCTCTCAAATACTGAACCGAAGACATCACTGCTCCGTCCACTACTAGAACATTCACCCGAGACACGACCACACTACTGTCTTCCAGATAACTGCTATAATGCACCTACTAGCTAATGCGGCCGGCGCTGTCTATTTACTTCCGATGGGTGTCACACTGTGAAGGTCCGAGAGAAACAGGGTCAACTTGGTATCTTCATAGCTCAAATGGTTATAGCGCCCCCTACGACAGATGTGGGAACCTGTCTCTGTACATTCACACCAATGTTGGATTACAATAAGTTTTTATTAGTTGTTATACAGAGTTAAATTATAGTGACAGAATTCAGCCTGACATAGACCAGTCATCATACTGTACATGTCTATTTATTTCGGTATCACAGACTGTAAATAGAGATGGATGACAGAAGTCCACTCTCTCCACTTTCACACAAAGGGAGGTAAAATATGTTGGATGCAATTGATGCCATTTTGGTCTTTCTATGTTATTTGGAGTCAGAGTCTGAGCAGTAGTGTTCGTGGTGTGGAGCCTCAGTGTTGAGATTCTGCTGATCAGCTCTGCAGCCAAATCATAAACTCAACCAATCACCAGTCAGTCTCTGCTGTCAATCATGATATTTCAACGTCTTTTATATCATTAAATATCTAATTAAAACAAAACTTTATGGAAAATGAACATTCATCTGTGTGATAAGAACGACCTTAAATTACAAAAGCATTTCCACAGTGAGAAAGAGGAGAGAAATCGTACATTTCTTTATTTACAATGCTACGTTGAGTTAAACTTGTCACAAAAGACAAAAAAATATACGTTGATGATCATAGTTTTAATGAAACCAGTACACAGACAAAATTCAAATGTATCAGGACCAGTAACAGCCTGAGAATGACCCAAAACTCTTCTTGATATTCCTCCCTAGATATCTGAGATGGCCGCTTGGTTTTAATGACTTCAGTCCTTTGAAATGATCAACAGCACGATTCCTGAAATTAAACCCACTAATAATCCTTGAGTTCTGTATTTCTTTTGGAGATCGTAACTTCTCACTAAAGTTAAACAGTGAAAGAATAGGTGGTCAAGACATGGAGTTGGAAGGGAAAAGGCACCACTCTCTTTTTTACAAGTAAGTGTCCATTACAATGATTTCGAAGTTGTATAGTTATAAAGACCTCCTTCATGCTGCAATGTGTGTATGTAGCTGTGTCAACGTACAGAACCCATGGCAGTTTGTGGGCAGTGATGAATACACAGCTTAAAATAGATGGGGGTAAAATATCTCATTATTCAATCAATGAAATTGGGAACATCAGACTGACGAAGAAGTAGTGAAAGAAATATTTTAATTACAACAATAATTTAAATATTACATTTTCACCTCTGCAGACTGAAAAAGTAAAAACGTTATCAATGTGATGTAAGAATGAAAAAAAATACATTAAATCAAAAGACATGTTTGTGAAAAGACCGTAGTTGCAGGATGGCTGGACAGCCTCAGATCATTTATCATCTTCAACAATACTAAACTTATATACATCAGTGTTTTGTAAACACAAATGTTTACCTGTATAAAAGTTTAAATGAATTTTCATGTCTGTAAACTAAGAGAGGCTTTTATCACGAGTTGCAGGCTCCTCCCCAGTCTGAGTTCTCATGTGAACATTCAATGCACATCTTCGGTTAGAAAATTGCTTCTCACCTGTGTGACTCCTCATGTGGACTTTAAGACTGTCACTACCTAAAAAGCATTTACCATATGTTTGGCAACAATATGGCTTCTCAATTTGAGTTCTAATGCGGACTTTCAATTCATCATGACGTCCAAAGCTTTTCCCACATGTTTGGCAAGAATATGGTTTCTCACCAGTATGAATTCTCATGTGGACTATCAAATTACCACTTTTCACAAAACATTTCTGACATATTTTACAAGAATATTTCTTCACCTGTGTGAATTAGCATATGGATTCTCAATTCATCACGTCGTCTCAACCATTTTCCCACGTTTAGCAAGAATATGGCTTCTCACCAGTGTGAATTGTCATATGAACCTTCAAATCACTACTCATTACAAAACCTTTCTGACATATTTTGCACAAAAAAGGCTTCTCACCAGTGTGACTCCTCACATGGACTTTCAAATTACCACTTTTCAGAAAAGATTTCTGACATACTTTACAAGAATATGATTTCTCACCTGTGTGAATCCGCATACTGATTCTCAATCTATCATGAAGTCGAAACCTTTATCCACATGTTTGGCAGGAATATGGCTTCTCAGCAGTGTGAATTTTCATGTGAACCTTCAAATCAGAAATCCTTAGAAAACCTTTCTGACATATTTAGCACGAAAATGGCTTCTCACCAGTGTGAATTCTCATGTGGAGTTTCAATTTACTACTACTTACAAAACATTTACCACATGTTAGGCAACAATATGGCTTCTCACCAGTGTGAATTCTCATGTGGACTTTCAATGAACTACTACTTACAAAACATTTACCACATGTTTGGCAACAATATGGCTTCTCACCAGTGTGAATTCTCATGTGGACTCTCAACTTATCACTACGTCCAAACCTTTTCCCACATATTTGGCAAGAATATGGCTTCTCACCCGTGTGAATTCTCACATGAACTTTCAAATCACCCCTTTTCACAAACCTTTTCTGACATATTTTGCATAAATACGGTTTTTCACCAGTGTGTGTTCTCAAATGGACTTTCAAATTACCATTATTTACAAAACATTTGCCACATGTTTGGCAAGGATATGGTTTCACACCAGTGTGAATTCTAACATGGATTTTCAATTTACTACTACTTACAAAATGTTTCTGACATATTTTGCACGAAAATGGCATCTCACCAGTGTGAATTCTCATGTGGACTTTCAATTCATCACTACGTCCAAAGCTATTCCTACATATTTTACATAAATACTTTTTTTCACCCGTATGTGTTCTCAGATGAACTTTCAAATTATACTCATGAACATAAGTTTTTCCACAACTGTCACATTTGAAAGACTTTTTACCTGTGTGAGTGTTAGAGTAAATCTTTGACATCGGAGAGGTGTCCAGATTGTTTCTGTGATTTTTGTTTTCATGAAAACTCTTCAGTGGGTTTGGTTCTTCATTTGCTGTTGATACTGAATCCATATGTCTTCTTCTGTTCTGATCTTGGCTCTCAGCTAAAGGAGAGTTGTGAGAGAGGAGCTGGTGCTCACCCTCTGGTTCTCTATGGTCACTCTCCTCACAATGAGGAGTCAACATGCAGGTTTCAGTCTCCTGCTTCAGTACGAGATGCTCTCCCTCCTGACTGGTGCACATTTCCTCCTGTTCCTCTTTAATCTGTGGAGGTTCTTGTTCCTCTTGGTCCAGACTGGAGTTCCTCTCCTGGGGACAGAGCTGCTGGTCAGTGAGAACCTCCTCCTCCTTACAGACATGCTGCTGGGGGAGCTCTGGAGAAACAAAGAGACACAAGACAGAGGTTAGAACTGTGATATAAAAATAAAGACAACTGAGTTTTAGATGAAAATTACTGTTACTATTCATGAGAGCAACTAAATAAAGTGACTCGCAGTATTTTCTCCCTCCAGACTACAAACACAGCAAACTCAGAGAAACAAGTCCAATGTCAGCCACACTCTGGTTGTACTGACCGATCCTGTGCAGCTTTATTTCAGGTTTCAAAACGGTCTCCAGCAGTCTGCGCTGACGATCGACCTCTTCTTCGTACTGGACGATGGTTTTTTCAAAGACCGTGAATATCTCCTCAGCAGCAGCTGTTAGTCGCTCGCTGATGAACTCTCTCAAATACTGGACCGAAGACATCACTGCTCCGTCCACTACTTGAACATTCACACGAGACACGACCACACTACCGTCTTCCAGCTAAATGCTAGCTTGCACCTTGCTAATGCTGCTAGCGCTGTCTGTTTACTTCCGGTGAATTGTCAACTTCCGGAAGAGCAACATTATTTTTAATTTTATTGAACAACAAAACAGCAATAATTATAATGATAACACTGATAGAGTATTTTCTTGATCATAAATATACATTTTAAGGTTACGCTCAAATTGTATGATTTACAAATGTGTCAAAGAAAAGTATCTTTACCCAGAGATTTTGCAGTGAAAGGAATTCTCACCAGTGTGAACTCTTCTCATCTGCCCTATTAGTTATTCACTAAGAGCTCTCTAATGTGTTCTGCTGTGTGAATCTTCTCCCACAGATATTGCAGGAGAACAGCTTCTCACCAGTGTGTGTTCTTGTGGACTTTTAAATAACTTTGACTTACTACCTTCCAACAATCCAACTGTCAAGAATATGGCCAACTTTGATGGGTCAGCTTTATCTTCACATCTCAAATGCTTATAGTACCCCCTTTATGACAGATGTGGGAACCTGCTTGTGTAGATTCACAGCAATGATGGAATTTACAATGAGATTTTATTAGTTGTAAAACATCCAATCTTGAACATCAGTTTGAGGAACAAACATTGAAAGAAATATTCTAGTTAATAAAATACAAGTTTCTTAATGTGGTACATTTCATAGAGCCAATACTTATACTACAACAGTTTGTTTCACATTTGAAGGCAAAATATGTCGATCATTTGGATGTAACCCAAACTACTCCAACATAAATTTAAAAGACAAATTCATCTTGTATGATTTCCTAATATGTAAAATAATATCTTTACCCCATAGTGCGATAGAATTTCATCTAGTTCAAAAACATTGCATAAATGTTTCATAAGAATGTGGCTTCTCAACGGTGAATTCTAATGTGGAATTTCAATTCATCACTACGTCCAAACTCTTTCCCACATGTTTGGAAAGAATATGGCTTCTCACCAGTGTGAATTCTCATATGGACTTTCAAATTACCATTTTCAGGAAAGATTTCTGACATACTTTGCAAGAATATGACATCTCACCTGTGTAAATTCGCATATGGATTCTCAATCTATCATGACGTCGAAACCCCTACCCACATGTTTAGCAGGAATATGGATTCTCACCAGTGTGAATTGTCATGTGGAGTTTCAATTTACTACTACTTACAAAACATTGACCACATGTTAGGCAACAGTATGGCTTCTCACCAGTGTGAATTCTCATGTGGACTTTCAATGTACTACTTCTTACAAAACATTTACCACATGTTTGGCAACAATGTGGCTTCTCACCAGTGTGAATTCTCATGTGGACTCTCCATTGATCCCTGCGTCCAAACTCTTTCCCACATATTTGGCAAGAATATGGCTTCTCACCAGTGTGAATTCTCACATGAACTTTCAGATCACTACTTTTCACAAACCTTTTCTGACATATTATGCATAAATACGGTTTTTCACCAGTGTGTGTTCTCAGATGAATCTTCAAATTATACTTATAAACAAAAGTTTTTCCACAAGCGTCACATTTGAAAGACTTTTTACCTGTGTGAGTATTAGAGTTAATCTTTGATTTGGGACAGTTGTCCAGATTGTTACTGTAACTTTTGTTTTCATGAAAACTCTTCTGTGGGTTTGGTTCATCATTTCCTGTTGATTCTGAATCCATATGTTTTCTTCTGTTCTGATCGTGGCTCTCAGCTACAGGAGAGTTGTGAGAGAGGAGCTGGTGCTCATCCTCTGGTTCTCTATGGTCACTCCCCCCACAATAAGGAGTCAACATGCAGGTTTCAGTCTCCTGCTTCAGTACAAGCTGCTCTCCATCCTGACTGGTGCACATTTCCTCCTGTTCCTCTTTAATCTGTGGAGGTTCTTGTTCCTCTTGGTCCAGACTGGAGCTCCTCTCCTGGGGACAGAGCTGCTGGTCAGTGAGAACCCCCTCCTCCCTACAGACATGCTGCTGTGGGAGCTCTGGAGGAACAAAGAGACACAAGACAGAGGTTAAAACTGTGATGATAAAATAAAGTCAATTCAATTTTTTTTGGTAAAAAATTTACTGTGAAAGATAAGGAACAATTCTAACGCCTCCTCCAGCTTTATTTAATATGTCACTGAATCATTTATGTTGTTGAAATCAACTTTAAATTTTATGAACACCATTTTATTTATGAGAGCATCAAATTAAAGTGAGTCGCAGTGTTTTCTCCCTCCAGACTACAAACACAGCAAACTCAGAGAAGTAAGTCCAATGTCAGCCACACTCTGGTTGTACTGACCGATCCTGTGCAGCTTTATTTCAGGTTTCAAAACGGTCTCCAGCAGTCTGCGCTGACGATCGACCTCTTCTTCGTACTGGACGATGGTTTTTTCAAAGACCGTGAATATCTCCTCAGCAGCAGCTGTTAGTCGCTCGCTGATAAACTCTCTCAAATACTGAACTGAAGACATCACTGCTCCGTCCACTACTAGAACATTCACCCGAGACACGACCACACTACCGTCTTCCAGCTAACTGCTAACTTGCAACTAGCTAATGCAGTTAGTGTGTGTTTACTTCCGGTCGGTGTCACATTGTGAAGGTCCGACTGAGACAGAGTCAACTTGTCATCTTCATATTTCAAATGGTTATAGCGCCCCCTCCGACAGATGTGGGAACCTGCCTCTTTTCATTCACACCAATGTTGGATTACAATAAGTTTCTATTAGTTTTAATACAGAGTTAATACAGCGTTGTTAGGAGAGGTGGTGGTCTAGTGGCAGAAACTAGGACTATGGGCAGAGAAGGTCTCTGGTTCGACTCCACGGAGAGACAACAAAAGACGAACCTCGATTGATCTGTCCAAAAATCCAAGATTCTCACTACCCTGTCTAGTGCCCCTGAGCAAGGCACCTTACTCCCCCAACATCTGCTCCCCGAGCGCCGTACATGGTCGCTCACTGCTCTGTGTGTCCTGCACCAGATTGGTCAAAAGCAGAGGTTAAATTTCCCTACCTGCATGAGTGTGCCTTTGCATGTCTGTGCATGTGTTTGGGACTAATAAATGTATCTTAATCTTCATATTAATCTTTAATCTTAATCTTTAAATCATAGTGACATAATTCAGCATGACATACTGTAGACCAGTCATTAGGATTAACATTAAGATTAAGATACATTTATTTGTCCCAAACAAATGCACAGGCACACTCATGCAATTGTAGCGAAATTTAATATCTGCTTTTGACCCATCTGGTGCAGGACACACAGAGCAGTGAGCGACCATGTACGGCGCACAGGGAGCAGATGTTGGGGGAGTAAGGTGCCTTGCTCAGGGGCACTAGACAGGGTAGTGAGACTCTTGGATTTTTGGACAGATCAATCGAGGTTTGTCTTTTTGGTGTTTCTCCGTGGACTCGAACCAGAGATGAACCAGAGACCTTCTCTGGCCATAGTCAAAGTTTCTGCCACTAGTCCACCGCCTCTCTCATCATACTGTACATGTCTAATCCTGTCGGTATCACAGACTGTGATTAAAGATGGATGACAGAACTTGGTCTTTCTATTTTATTTGGAGTCAGAGTCTGAGCAGTAGTGTTCGTGGTGTGGAGCCTCAGCGTTGAGATCCTGCAGATCAGCTCTGCTGCCAAAACATAAACTCAACCAATCACCAATCAGTCTCTGCTGTCAATCATGACGTTTCAACGTCTTTATATCATCAAATATCGAATAAAAACAAAACTTTATGGAAAAATGAAGATTCATCCGTGTGATAAGAACGACCTAAAATGACAGAAACCTTTCAACAGTGAGAAAGAGAAGAGAAATCATACATTCCTTTATTTACAATGCTATGTTGAGTTAACATTGTCTCAAAAGACAGAAAAATATACGTTGATGATCATAGTTTTAATGAAACCAGACCACATGATTTTGAAGCTGTAATTGAAGGGGAAATTGTTGATTCTGAGGGTAAGTTATAAAGACCTCCTTCATTGTTTCCATGTTTGTATGTAGCTGTGTCAATGTTCAGAACACATGTTAGGGTGTGGGCAATGATGAATATACAGCTTAAAATAGACATTTTCAATGGTAAAAATTATATAAATGACCCTATAGACTGATGGTGCTCATAATTACCCTCATTATTCAATCCATCAAATTGGGAACATCAGTTCAACTAACCAGCATTGAAAGAAATATTGTAGTCATTCATATCTAAATTTATTTATGTTGCAAATTTTATAAAGGAGCATAGAACATCTACTACATGAGTTTGTTTTTCCTCTGCAGACTGAAATAATACAAATTATATAAATATGATAATAAATAAAAAATACAGTGAATTAAAGGACATGTTTGTGAAAAGACTGTAGATGCAGGATGGCTGGACAGCCTCAGATCATTTATAATATTCAACAACACTAAATCTATATACATCCTTGTTTTGTAAACACACACAATTTCTCCCGTATAAAACTTTAAATCACTCATGTGTGTACATTAAGAGAAGCTTTTATCACTAATGAAGGCTCCTCCCCAGCCTGAGTTCTCATATGAAAATTCAATACATCACAATGTGAATAACTTTCCCGACATCTTTTACAAGAAAAATTGCCTCTCACCTGTGGCGCCTCATGTGGGAATTCAAATGACTACTCTGTCCAAATCTTTACTGACATATTTTACAAGAATATGGCATCTCACCAGTATGACTCTTCATCTGGACCTTCAAACTGCCACTTCTTAAATAACGTTTCCCACATATTTGACAACACTACGGCTTCTCACCAGCGTGCATTCTCATGTGGACTCTCAATTCATCCCTACGTCCAAACCTTTTCCCACATGTTTGGCAAGAATATGGCTTCTCACTTGAATCTTCAATTTAGACGTAAACGTAAAAGTCTTTACGCAAGTGTCAAATTTGATAGACTTTTTATCTGTGTGAGTATTAGAGTTAATCTCTGACATGGGAGAGTTGTTCAGATTATGACTGTGACTGTTGTTTTCATGAAAACTCTTCTGTGGGTTTGGTTCTTCATTTCCTGTTGATCCTGAATACAAATGTTTTCTTCTGTTCTGATCGTGGCTCTAAGCTACAGGAGAGTTGTGAGAGAGGAGCTGGTGCTCATCCTCTGGAATGTGAAACTGTACTGTAAAGAGCTTTGAGTGGTCATCAAGACTAGAAAAGCGCTATATAAATACAAATCCATTTACCATTTAAAATACAAGTTTTTTAATGTGGTACATTTCATAGAGACAACACTTATACTACATCAGTTTGTTTCACATTTGAAGGCAAAATATGTCGATCATTTGGATGTAATGAAAACTACTCCAACATAAATTTAAAAGACAAATTCATCTTGTATGACTTCCAAATATGTCAAATAATATCTTTACTCCATAGTGCAATAGGATTTCAACTAGTTCGAAAACATTTCATAAATGTTTCATAAGAATGTGGCTTCTCAACGGTGAGTTCTAATGTGGAATTTCAATTCATCACTACGTCCAAACCTTTTCCCACACGTTTGGCAAGAATATGGCTTCTCACCAGTGTGAATTCTCATATGGACTTTCAAATTACTACTTTTCACAAAACATTTCTGACATATTTTACAAGAAAATGGCTTCTCACCTGTGTGAATTCTCATATGGATTCTAAATTCATCACGACGTCGAAACCTTTTCCCACATGTTTGGCAAGAATATGGATTCTCACCAGTGTGAATTATCATATGAACCTTCAAGTGACCACTTGTATAAAAACTTTTCTGACATATTTTGCACAAAAAAGGCTTCTCACCAGTGTGAAACCTCACATGGACTTTCAAATTACTACTACTTACAAAACTTTTCCTACATATTTTGCATAAATATGTTTTTTTGCCTGTGTGTGTTCTCAGATGAATCTTCAAATTATTCTTATAAACAAAAGTTTGTCCACAAGTGTCACATTTGAAAGACTTTTTACCTGTGTGAGTATTAGAGTTAATCTCTGAATTGTGAGAGTTGTCCACATTGCAACCGTGACTTTTATTTTCATGAAAACTCATCGGTGGGTTTGGTTCTTCATTTCCTGTTGATCCTGAATCCAAATGTTTTCTTCTGTTCTGATCGTGGCTCTCAGCTACAGGAGAGTTGTGAGAGAGGAGCTGGTGCTCATCCTCTGGTTCTCTATGGTCACTCCCCTCACAATAAGGAGTCAACATGCAGGTTTCAGTCTCCTGCTTCAGTACAAGCTGCTCTCCCTCCTGACTGGTGCACATTTCCTCCTGTTCCTCTTTAATCTGTGGAGGTTCTTTTTCCTCTTGGTCCAGACTGGAGTTCCTCTCCTGGTGACAGAGCTGCTGGTCATTGAGAACCTCCTCCTCCTTACAGACATGCTGCTGTGGGAGCTCTGGAGGAACAAAGAGACACAAGACAGAGGTTAGAACTGTGATGATAAAGTCAATTTAGTTTGTGATTTGAAATTTACTGTGAAAAATAAGGAACAATACTAACTGCTCCTCCGGGATTATCACCACATATTGTTATGTGAGGGTTTAATGTGTCAATCAATAATGTTATGAAATCAACTTTAAATTTTATGAACACCATTTTATTTATGAGAGCAACAAAATAAAGTGAGTCGCAGTGTTTTCTACCTCCAGACTACGAACACAGCAAACACAGAGAAACAAGTCCAATGTCAGCCACACTCTGGTTGTACTGACCGATCCTGTGCAGCTTTATTTCAGGTTTCAAAACGGTCTCCAGCAGTCTGCGCTGACGATCGACCTCTTCTTCGTACTGGACGATGGTTTTTTCAAAGACCGTGAATATCTCCTCAGCAGCAGCTGTTAGTCGCTCGCTGATAAACTCTCTCAAATACTGAACCGAAGACATCACTGCTCCGTCCACTACTTGAACATTCACCCGAGACACGACCACACTACCGTCTTCCAGCTAACTGCTAACGTGCACCTACTAGCTAATGCTGCTAGCGCTGTCTGTTTACTTCCGGTGGGTGTCACACTGTGAAGGTCCAACAGAGACAGGGTCATCTTGTTATCTTCATAGTTCAAATGGTTATAGCGGCCCCTCTGACAGATGTGGGACCCCGCCTCTGTACATTCACACCAGTGTTGAATTACAATAGGTTTCTATTAGTTGTAATACAGAGTTAAATCATAGTGACAGAATTCAGCCTGACATAGACCAGTCATTATACTGTACATGTCTATTAATGCCGGTATCACAGACTGTGAATAAAGATGGATGACAGAACTCCACTCTCTCCACTTTTACACAAAGGGAGGTAAAATATGTTGGATGCAATTGATGCCATTTTGGTCTTTCTATGTTATTTGGAGTCAGAGTCTGAGCAGTAGTGATCGTGGTGTGGAGCCTCAGTGTTGAGATCCTGCTGATCAGCTCTGCAGCCAAATCATGACTCAACCAATCACCAGTCAGTCTCTGCTGTCAATCATGACGATTCAACGTCTTTTATGTCATCAAATATCAAATTAAAACAAAACTTTATGAAAAAATGTACATTATCCGTGTGATAAGAACGACCTAAAATGAATATAAACCTTTCAACAGTGAGAAAGAGAAGAGAAATCGTACATTCCTTTATTAATGATGCCAAGTTGAGTTAACATTGGCACAAAAGACAGAAAAATCACCATGACTACTAAATCCTTTCGTGCATATTTTACACGAAAATGGCATCTCACCTGTTAGAGTTGTCATATGCCTTTTTAATTTGAACGTGGTACTGAATGTTCTTCCACATATTATACATGAAAATTACTTCTCACCTGTGTGAATCTCAGATGCATTTTTAAGTGACTCTCATACACAAAAGCTTTTCCACAAGTGTCACATTTGATAAGAGTTAGTCTCTAATATGGGACAGGTGTAAAGATTGTTACTGTGGCTCCAGTTTTCATAAACACTATCCTGAGGCTTTGGTTCAAATTAATCACAGGTTTCTATGGATTAATCATGATTAATCACATTACCGATTTCTCTGTATATTTTTGTGAAAACAAACAATTTATTACAAAAGACGCATATATATATTTAACCAGTTTTCTTTTAATAATCATAAATAAACAAAACAATGGTGCTGCAACTCAGCAGTCCTTTAGCAGTTCTCTTTGTTATTCCATATGGAACATTAATATAATCTTCATCCTAAACAGAATTCGGGTTTCTTAGCCATTGTATGGTTGAATAAAACTTTTTCTTTTCTTTTTAAATCAAACAGATATTATTTGAGCTTCTTATCCATTCTTTTTATAGGATGGTTGAATTTTTTTTATATTTTTTGTCAAACAACCATTAACCACACCATGACGCAATCTAATGCCTCTAAAGGTCCTCTTTGCTAGTCGTTCTTTAGCCAGTTGATGAGGCAAACTAACTTGTTCACATTCTCTGACAGTAAAGCTGACCGCTTCTTTTGCCCAATGTGTCCTGCAAGTGTAGCTGGTTTGACGCATTCCACTTGAACGCCCCTCGCCGACCTACACATGCTTCGCGTTGCATGGTACTTTAGGCTGGTATTACTACTGTGAAACGATAATGTCTTCCCACAGAGTGTACATATCACCTTGGTTTTATTGAATGTTCGATCTTGCTGTCCAGAATGTCCTCAGGTTCATCAGAATTATCCATGTTGTTTGTTTGTTTGATTGGCAGCCGCCATCTGACTGCATTAGAGCGGAGACTAGTGCAGAGTGGGCGGAATTGTGGTTATATTGGAAGGTCCTTGTGCGCATGCGTTAAATGAGTAAAAAAAGGTAATTAATTTAATCATAACGCGTTATTTTTCACAGCTCTACTTTTCACAAAACATTTCTGACATATTTTTCAAGAATATGGCTGCTCAGCTGTGTGAATTCGCAAATGGATTCTCAATTCATCACGTCGTCTAATCCTTTTCCCACATGTTTGGCAAGAATATGGCTTTTCACCTGTGTGAGTTCCCAGGTGAATCTTTAAATTAGACATGCACGCACAAGTTTGTCCACAAGTGTCACATTTGAAAGTAAAATGTGACACTTGTAATGTAAAATGTCCATTGTACGGCTTCTGACGTATGAGCCATCATCTGGACTTTCAAGATCCCACTACTTCCAAAAAATTTCTTAAATAGTTCGCAAGAGTGTGGCTTCTTAAATATGAGTTCTATTGTGGACTTTCAATTGATCACCACGTCCAAAACTTTCCCCACATGTTTGGCAAGAATATGGCTTCTCACCAGTGTGAATTCTCATGTGGACTTTCAAACTGCCACTACTTGCAAACCTTTTCCCACATGTTTGGCAAGAATATGGCTTCTCACCAGTGTGAGTTCTCATGTGGATTCTCAATTCATCAGTACGTACAAACCTTTTCCCACATGTTTGGCAGGAATATGGCTTTTCACCAGTGTGAATTCTCATATGAACCTTCAAATCACAAATCCTTACAAAACCTTTCTGACAAATTTTGCACGAAAATGGCTTCTCACCAGTGTGAAACCTCACATGGACTTTCAATTTACTATTACTTACAAAACGTTTTGTACATGTTTGGCAAGAATATGGCTTCTCACCAGTGTGACTTCTCAGGTGGATTTTCAATTCATTACTACGTCCAAACCTTTTCCAACATGTTTGGCAAGAAAATGGCTTCTCACCAGTGTGAATTTTCATGTGGACTCTCAGTTCATCACCACGTCCAAATCCTTTCTTGCATATTTTGCATAAATAAGGTTTTTCACCTGTGTGCGTTCCCAGATGACTCTTCAATTTATACTTACACACATACGTTTTTCTACAAGTGTCACATTTGAAAGACTTTTTACCTGTTTGAGTATTAGAGTTAATCTCTGATTTAGGAGAGTTATCCACATTGCTACCGTGACTCCTGTTTTCATGAAAACTCTTCTGTGGGTTTGGTTCTTCATTTCCTGTAGATTTTGAATCCATATGTTTTCTTCTGTTCTGATCTTGGCTCTCAGCTACAGGAGAGTTGTGAGAGAGGAGCTGGTGCTCACCCTCTTGTTCTCTATGGGCACTTTCCTCACCATGAGGAGTCAACATGCAGGTGTCAGTCTCCTGCTTCAGTACAAGCTGCTCTCCCTCCTGACTGGTGAACATTTCCTCCTGTTCCTCTTTTATCTGTGGAGGTTCTTGTTCCTCTTGGTCCAGACTGGAGTTCCTCTCCTGGTGACAGAGCTGCTGGTCATTGAGAACCTCCTCCTCCTTACAGACATGCTGCTGTGGGAGCTCTGGAGGAACAAAGAGACACAAGACAGAGGTCAAAACTGTGATGATAAAGTCAATTTAGTTTGTGATTTGAAATTTACTGTGAAAAATAAGGAACAATACTAACTGCTCCTCCGGGATTATCACCACATATTGTTATGTGAGGGTTTAATGTGTCAATCAATAATGTTATGAAATCAACTTTAAATGTTATGAACACCATTTTATTTATGAGAGCAACAAAATAAAGTAGCATGCAGTGTTTTCTCCCTCCAGAATACAAACACAGCAAACACAGAGAAACAAGTCCAATGTCAGCCACACTCTGGTTGTACTGACCGATCCTGTGCAGCTTTATTTCAGGTTTCAAAACGGTCTCCAGCAGTCTGCGCTGACGATCGACCTCTTCTTCGTACTGGACGATGGTTTTTTCAAAGACCGTGAATATCTCCTCAGCAGCAGCTGTTAGTCGCTCGCTGATAAACTCTCTCAAATACTGAACCGAAGACATCACTGCTCCGTCCACTACTTGAACATTCACCCGAGACACGACCACACTGCTGTCTTCCAGCTAACTGCTAACGTGCACCTACTAGCTAATTCTATTAGCGCTGTCTGTTTACTTCCGGTGGGTGTCACACTGTGAAGGTCCAACAGAGACAGGGTCATCTTGTTATCTTCATAGTTCAAATGGTTATAGCGGCCCCTCTGACAGATGTGGGAACCTGCCTCTGTACATTCACACCAGTGTTGGATTACAATAGGTTTCTATTAGTTGTAATACAGAGTTAAATCATAGTGACAGAATTCAGCCTGACATAGACCAGTCATTATACTGTACATGTCTATTAATGCCGGTATCACAGACTGTGAATAAAGATGGATGACAGAACTCCACTCTCTCCACTTTTACACAAAGGGAGGTAAAATATGTTGGATGCAATTGATGCCATTTTGGTCTTTCTATGTTATTTGGAGTCAGAGTCTGAGCAGTAGTGATCGTGGTGTGGAGCCTCAGTGTTGAGATCCTGCTGATCAGCTCTGCAGCCAAATCATGACTCAACCAATCACCAGTCAGTCTCTGCTGTCAATCATGACGATTCAACGTCTTTTATGTCATCAAATATCAAATTAAAACAAAACTTTATGAAAAAATGTACATTAATCCGTGTGATAAGAACGACCTAAAATGAATATAAACCTTTCAACAGTGAGAAAGAGAAGAGAAATCGTACATTCCTTTATTAATGATGCCAAGTTGAGTTAACATTGGCACAAAAGACAGAAAAATCACCACGTCTTCTAAATCCTTTCGTGCATATTTTACACGAAAATGGCATCTCACCCGTTAGAGTTGTCATATGCCTTTTTAATTTGAACGTGGTACTGAATGTTCTTCCACATATTATATATAAAAATGACTTCTCACCTGTGTGGATCTCAGATTTATTTTTAAGTGACTCTCATACACCAAAGCTTTTCCACAAGTGTCACATTTGATTAGAGTAAGACAGGTGTAAAGATTGTTACTGTGACTCCAGTTTTCATAAACACTATCCTGAGGCTTTGGTTCTTCATTTCCTGTTGACTCTGAATCCATATGTCTACTTCTGCTCTGATCGTGGCTGTCAGCTACAGGAGAGTTGTGAGAGAGGAGCATTTGGATGTAACCCAAACTACTCCAACATAAATTTAAAACACAAATTGGACTTATGTGGAATTTCAATTCATCACTACGTCTAACCCTTTCCCCAAGTTTGACAAGAATATGGCTTCTCACCAGTGTGAATTTTCATATGGATTTTCAAATTATCACTTTTCACTAGGGCTGTGAAATGATTAAAAATTGTAATCACATTAATCACAGGTTTCTATGGATTAATCATGATTAATCACATTACCGATTTCTCTGTATATTTTTGTGAAAACAAACAATTTATTACAAAAGACGCATATATATATATTTAACCAGTTTTCTTTTAATAATCATAAATAAACAAAACAATGGTGCTGCAACTCAGCAGTCCTTTAGCAGTTCTCTTTGTTATTCCATATGGAACATTAATATAATCTTCATCCTAAACAGAATTCGGGTTTCTTAGCCATTGTATGGTTGAATAAAACTTTTTTCTTTTCTTTTTAAATCAAACAGATAATATTTGAGCTTCTTATCCATTCTTTTTATAGGATGGTTGAATTTTTTTTATATTTTTTGTCAAACAACCATTAACCACACCATGACGCAATCTAATGCCTCTAAAGGTCCTCTTTGCTAGTCGTTCTTTAGCAATTTGATGAGGCAACTAACTTGTTCACATTCTCTGACAGTAAAGCTGACCGCTTCTTTTGCCCAATGTGTCCTGCGAGTGTAGCTGGTTTGGCGCATTCCACTTGAACGCCCCTCGCCGACCTAAACATACTTCGCGTTGCATGGTACTTTAGGCTGGTATTACTACTGTGAAACGATAATGTCTTCCCACAGAGTGTACATATCACCTTGGTTTTATTGAATGTTCGATCTTGCTGTCCAGAATGTCCTCAGGTTCATCAGAATTATCCATGTTGTTTGTTTGTTTGAATGGCAGCCGCCATCTGACTGCATTAGAGAGGAGACTAGTGCAGAGTGGGCGGAATTGTGGGTATATTGGAAGGTCCTTGTGCGCATGCGTTAAATGCGTAAAAAAAAGTAATTCATTTAATCATAACGCGTTCTTTTTCACAGCTCTACTTTTCACAAAACATTTCTGACATATTTTAAAAGAATATGGCTGCTCAGCTGTGTGAATTCGCAAATGGATTCTCAATTCATCACGTCGTCTAATCCTTTTCCCACATGTTTGGCAAGAATATGGCTTTTCACCTGTGTGAGTTCCCAGGTGAATCTTCAAATTAGACATGCACGCACAAGTTTGTCCACAAGTGTCACATTTGAAAGTAAAATGTGACACTTGTAATGTAAAATGTCCATTGTACTCTTACTCTTAACCTTATCCCACAGATAATGCAGATGTACGGCTTCTTACGTATGAGCCATCATCTGGACTTTCAAGATCCCACTACTTCCAAAAAATTTCTTAAATGGTTCGCAAGAGTGTGGCTTCTTATATATGAGTTCTAATGTGGACTTTCAATTGATCACCACGTCCAAAACTTTCCCCACATGTTTGGCAAGAATATGGCTTCTCACCAGTGTGAATTCTCATGTGGACTTTCAAACTGCCACTACTTGCAAAACATTTACCACATGTTTGGCAAGAATATGGCTTCTCACCAGTGTGCATTCTCATGTGGACTTTCAATTCATCAATACGTCCCAACCTTTTCCCACATGTTTGGCAAGAATATGGCTTCTCACCAGTGTGAGTTCTCATGTGGATTCTCAATTCATCAGTACGTACAAACCTTTTCCCACATGTTTGGCAGGAATATGGCTTTTCACCAGTGTGAATTCTCATATGAACCTTCAAATCACAAATCCTTACAAAACCTTTCTGACAAATTTTGCACGAAAATGGCTTCTCACCAGTGTGAAACCTCACATGGACTTTCAATTTACTACTACTTACAAAACGTTTTGTACATGTTTGGCAAGAATATGGCTTCTCACCAGTGTGACTTCTCAGGTGGATTTTCAATTCATCACTACGTCCAAACCTTTTCCCACATGTTTGGCAAGAAAATGGCTTCTCACCAGTGTGAATTTTCATGTGTACTCTCAGTTCATCACCACGTCCAAATCCTTTCTTGCATATTTTGCATAAATAAGGTTTTTCACCTGTGTGCGTTCTCAGATGACTCTTCAATTTATACTTACACACATACGTTTTTCTACAAGTGTCACATTTGAAAGACTTTTTACCTGTTTGAGTATTAGAGTTAATCTCTGATTCAGGAGAGTTATCCACATTGCTACCGTGACTCCTTATTTCATGAAAACTCTTCTGTGGGTTTGGTTCTTCATTCCCTGTTGATCCTGAATCCATATGTTTTCTTCTGTTCTGATCTTGGCTCTCAGCTACAGGAGAGTTGTGAGAGAGGAGCTGGTGCTCACTGTCTGGTTCTCTATGGGCACCTTCCTCACAATGAGGAGTCAACATGCAGGTTTCAGTCTCCTGCTTCAGTACAAGCTGCTCTCCCTCCTGACTGGTGAACATTTCCTCCTGTTCCTCTTTTATCTGTGGAGGTTCTTGTTCCTCTTGGTCCAGACTGGAGCTCCTCTCCTGGGGACAGAGCTGCTGGTCATTGAGAACCTCCTCCTCCTTACAGACATGCTGCTGTGGGAGCTCTGGAGGAACAAAGAGACACAAGACAGAGGTCAAAACTGTGATGATAAAGTCAATTTAGTTTGTGATTTGAAATTTACTGTGAAAAATAAGGAACAATACTAACTGCTCCTCCGGGATTATCACCACATATTGTTATGTGAGGGTTTAATGTGTCAATCAATAATGTTATGAAATCAACTTTAAATTTTATGAACACCATTTTATTTATGAGAGCAACAAAATAAAGTAACTTGCAATGTTTTCTCCCTCCAGACTACAAACACAGCAAACTCAGAGAAACAAGTCCAATGTCAGTCACACTCTGGTTGTACTGACCGATCCTGTGCAGCTTTATTTCAGGTTTCAAAACGGTCTCCAGCAGTCTGCGCTGACGATCGACCTCTTCTTCGTACTGGACGATGGTTTTTTCAAAGACCGTGAATATCTCCTCAGCAGCAGCTGTTAGTCGCTCGCTGATAAACTCTCAAATACTGAACTGAAGATATCACTGCTCCGTCCACTACTTGAATATTTACCCGAGAAACGACCACACTACCACCTAACTGCTAATGTGCAGTGAGCTAACACTGTTATCGCTATCAATTCCAGAAGAGAAACATAATTTTTTCTGTCATCAAATAACAATAAAACAATTTTTGTATCACTAATAAATATTTTAAGGACACGTTCAACACATATGATTTCCAAATGTGTCAAAGAAAAGTATCTTTACCCAGAGTTTTTGCAGTGAAAGGAATTCTCACCAGTGTGAACTCTTCTCATCTGGACCGTTAGTTATTCACTAAGAGCTCTATCATGTGTTCTGCTGTGTGAATCTTCTCCGACAGATATTGCAGAACAGCTTCTCACCAGTGTGAGTTCTCGTGGACTTTTAAATAACTACGACTTACTAAACTGCCAAAAATCCCACATTGTCAAGAATATGGCCAACTTTGATGGGTCAGCTTTATCTTCACATCTCAAATGTTTATAGTACCCCCTTTGTGACAACTGTGGGAACCTGGTTGTGTAGATTCACAGCAATGTTGGAATTTACAATGAGATTTTATTGGTTGTAATACATCAAATCCTGAACATCCGTCTGAGGAGCCAGCATTGAAAGAAATATTCTCGTTAATAAAATTCAAGTTTCTTTATGTGGCACATTTCATAGAGCCAATACTTATCCTACATCAGTTTGTTTCACATTTGGAGGCAAAATATGTTGATCATTTGGATGTAACCCAAACTACTCCAACATAAATTTAAAAGACAAAATCATCTTGTATGATTTCCAAATATGAAAAATAATATCTTTACCCCATAGTGCGATAGAATTTCAATTAGTTCAAAAACATTTCATGAATGTTTCACAAGAATGTGGCTTCTAAGCTGTGAGTTCTAATGTGGAATTTCAATTCAGCACTATGTCCAAACCTTTCCCCACATGTTTGGCAGGAATATGGCTTCTCACCAGTGTGAATTCGCATATGGATTCTCAATCTATCGCGACGTCGAAACCTTTCCCCACATGTTTGGCAGGAATATGGTTTCTCCCCAGTGTGAATTCTCATATGAACCTTCACATCATAATTCCTTACAAAACCTTTCTGACATATTTTGCACGAAAATGGCTTCTCACCAGTGTGAATTCTCATGTGGACTTTCAATCTACTACTACTTACGAAACATTTACCACATGGTTGGCAACAATATGGCTTCTCACCAGTGTGAATTCTCTTGTGCACTCTCAATTGATCACTACGTCCAAACATTTTACCACATATTTGGCAAGAATATGGCTTCTCACCAGTGTGAATTCTCACGTGAACATTCAAGTCACCACTGTTCACAAATCTTTTCTGACATATTTTGCATAAATACGGTTTTTCACCAGTGTGTGTTCTCAGATGAATCTTCAAATTATACCTATAAACAAAAGTTTGTCCACAAGTGTCACATTTGAAAGACTTTTTAACTGTGTGAGTATTAGAGTTAATCTCTGATTTGGGAGAGTTGTCCAGACTGTTACTGTGACTTTTGTTTTCATGAAAACTCTTCTGTGGGTTTGGTTCTTCATTCCCTGTTGATCCTGAATCCATATGTTTTCTTCTGTTCTCATCTTGGCTCTCAGCTACAGGAGAGTTGTGAGAGAGGACCTGGTGCTCACCGTCTGGTTCTCTATGGTCACTTTCCTCACCATGAGGAGTCAACATGCAGGTTTCAGTCTCCTGCTTCAGTACGAGATGCTCTCCCTCCTGACTGGTGCACATTTCCTCCTGTTCCTCTTTAATCTGTGGAGGTTCTTGTTCCTCTTGGTCCAGAATGGAGTTCCTCTCCTGGGGACAGAGCTGCTGGTCAGTGAGAACCTCCTCCTCTTTACAGACATGCTGCTGTGGGAGCTCTGGAGGAACAAAGTGACAAAAGACAGAGGTTACGAATGTGATATAAAAAATAAAGTCAATTTAGTTACAGATTTGACAATTACTGTTACTATTCATGAGACCAACTAAATAAAGTGAGTCGCAGTGTTTTCTCCCTCCAGACTACAAACACAGCAAACACAGAGAAACAAGTCCAACGTCAGCCACACTCTGGTTGTACTGACCGATCCTGTGCAGCTTTATTTCAGGTTTCAAAACGGTCTCCAGCAGTCTGCGCTGACGATCGACCTCTTCTTCGTACTGGACGATGTTTTTTTCAAAGACCGTGAATATCTCCTCAGCAGCAGCTGTTAGTCGCTCGCTGATAAACTCTCTCAAATACTGAACCGAAGACATCACTGCTCCGTCCACTACTTGAACATTCACCCGAGACACGACCACACTAACGTCTTCCAACTAACTGCTAACGTGCACCTACTAGCTAATGCTGCTAGCGCTGTCTGTTTACTTCCGGTGCACCCCCACCTCACCCCACAGTTGCCTGTATTTGAGAGCTGTTTGGGGTTAGTGCATTCCCGGGCTCCTGAAATGTCAAACATTATTTCTTGTTATTTCTTTATTTGGTCAATAATGTGAGGCAAACTAAGAATAGAGGCTCATAGCTCATTTTGGCCAATTCAGGGCCTCTGGTGGTTATGCTCTGGGAGTACCAGTATTTAAATTAGTCCCCTGTTTCATTTTTTTGTGATTAATCTGTCTGTTGCAGGGTTAGGGTTTTTTGTTTCAATATATCAATTGAAATAATTAAACGACAGAATAGGAAAATATTGTTAATTGGTAAATTTGGCCTATAAAATAAATCCTTTAACAAACAAAGGTTCAAGCTGCAATATATCTTAATTCATTAAAGTGATCCAACAGTGAAGGTCAATCAGGGTCAGCTTTCTACTGGTTTCACGGTGCCAAGAATATACAGAGCTGCTCAGCATCACTTAACATTCCCCATGAAGAGCTGCACTGTCCAGCAGCGTAACCTAACAACCGGAGGAAACAAATAGAGCTGCTGACAGGGGGGGGGGGGGGGGGGGGGGATGGACTGGGCCACACTGCTAGGATTCAGGATTCATCACATTTCCAAAATAAAGGCACCTGCCATCACAAATGATTGTAAGGTGTATGAAGAACTCCTCTTCACTCCACTAGGTTTAGAATCATATTGTGAAGTCAGAAGTATTTCGACTTAAAGTTAAATGTTAAATGATTTACAGTGTAACAATATAGGAATTGATCCCATCATGTCATCCTTGTGTGTGTGTGTGTGGACCAATTCTTCTCATGCTGAATGATGTCATTGTGGGGGCGGGGTTATGGAGGGAGGATGTGAGCCTCGGCCACTCCCATCTTCATCTTCATCATCTCCATCATCCTCCTCTTCTGAGGCGTGTCTGCTCCGCTCGGCTGCAGACAGACAGACAGACATCCCGCAGACAGACGAGTGGATATCGAACCCTTCACCTGCAGAGGATCCGGTGAATGTTCACGCAACATGGCGTCAAAATGTCCTAAATGCGACAAGACGGTGTATTTCGGTGAGTGAAGCGGACATCGTGACTGTGTGTGTGTGACTGCGTGTACGTGTATGTGTATGTGTGTGTATCTGTGTGTCAGGATTTTTTCATGAAAAGACGGATGGACTTATATAGTGTGTGTCCAGTGAGAAATCAGATTTATTACACCACAGTTACAGATGATCTACAATCAAGCCACCGATCAGACGTTTTAGAATAAATATAATGATCTTTTACATTTATTGTGTTGGATGTTCTGAGATTAAAATGTCGACACTGTGAGATAGTGAGTCATAATTATTACATTCAGGACCCTGATGGAGAAAACTGACATAATTAGGGACAGATATTGAATTGGTCGGTGGAAGTCTTATGAGAAACCTTCAAATGTCTTTTAGACCAATTCATATTATGACTAATTAGAAGATTTGATGATAATGAAATAGTTGCAGCCATAACACATAAGTGACTTACTCTGTTATCAGGACTATGATGGTACACAACAGTGCTGAATACCACACACACAGCAGGAGTCTGGATGTCACAGTCATGTTCATACAGATATACCAAAATCTAATAACTTCTTTATTATCTTGAGTCTGTTCTGTATCTGCCCTTCGTCCTTATCTCCTCCAGGACATGAGTTTGTTTTATTCTCTCTAAAAATAATGGGGAACAAATCTGACTGTATCGATGCTGAGCAGGCGTCAGTGTGTTGAATCTAAATATAGATTGGATTCATAGACTGTTTATTAAAAATGGACGACCCGACAGATCCAGAAACGTGAAGCCAAATCATGTTGATCGCCCCCTGGTGGCTGGCTGCAGCAGAGGTCATAAACCCTTCCTCCTCCATGTTAGTAGTGTAAAGTAACATTAAGTTAAAATATAGGTTCAATATTTAGTCTTTTCTCAAAGAGGATTTGTGTTATTTTAGGTATATCACACCAATTAATAACTTAGGTCGGAGATCCAGGTCAATTACGACAATTTTCATATTTAAGTGTTATTATTAGGATTTTTTATGAATACATTTAGCTTTTCAAATTTTTTATTGATTTCTCAAATTGATTCATGGATCTTGAGTTTAAAAAATCTGGCAAGTTTATGTGACACATGATACTAATGAGTTTGCTCAATTAAATAAAAATGTGTTTCAAGTGAATTGAAATGGGTTTTCATGAACTCTGCTGTGTCCTTTGAGTTGTGGTTAAAATGCTTCTAATGATTTTAAAGCTCAGAACTTCTATCTTCAAACTTTGTCTTTGAGCAGATGTCGATCAACAAACTGTAGAGTCAGATATCATTGTTTCCAAAATGACAGCAATTGAAAGTGATTTGTTCTGGAGATTCTTACAATTCCAAAGCTTCTGGAGAGATAACCAATCATATGTGTGTATGTGCTTCTTACACGTCCTCCTCCAATGACGCCAAGATGATAACACTGTGACAGGCGGCCCAGTCACTGAGGCTAAGCAGTGTCATGTCATATCTTCAGGGATATTTTGGGAGGAGGACAAACAGATAAATCACTGTAGACGAGTCCATTAGTTTTCTACAAAGGCTGCTCCTGCACAATCATTTCTGGGGTCAGCAAAGTGGGAGGGGTTTGGACTTATTAAAGTATTCGTCGTCCAACTTTCCTGGAAGTTAATATGTCCCGGTCACTCTGGTCTACAGAGGTAACGCGGTTGGATGAACACGTCCTGATTTCTCTCTCGTCTCTTTGTTCCACAGCGGAAAAAGTGTCGTCTCTGGGGAAAGACTGGCACAAGTTCTGCTTGAAATGTGAACGCTGCAGCAAGACGCTGAATCCAGGAGGCCACGCTGAGGTGAAAGGAGCAGACCGCATTAAAACTAAAGCTTTTAACTTTCCTTGACTTTCAGCAGCCACTGATGAAATAGATCATTACAGAAGGGTCAAGCTGCTGAAATAGATCAAATTCTGCAACTATGAAAACTACTTGATGTTTTAAATACACACTGTTACACATGTTCTATGTTGATGTCACACTCTGGCATTCAAAGACCGAAAAAGGTTTTTCTTTATCTTCTCTGGAAGATGTGTTCACGTCGATTATATTTGGACTATTTGTGTCCAGATGTCACTACAGCTTCATATCCACATCTGAGAGGCTTTTGGTGATAAGACACTGTGATGCACTGTCGACAAAAAACCTGATTCCCTCAGAATAATTTATATGTCGTTGTCCTCATGCCTCCTGCTGAGATTGGTGTGAAAGAGAAAATAACAGAGAACAAGTCTGTGAATTTTGTGTCTGTGTTGGAATAGTGCAACGCTGGTTGGTTGCTCTGCTTACTCTCCTCTCTCTCTTCTATTTTACAGCATGACGGGAAGCCTTTTTGCCACAAGCCCTGCTACGCTGCCCTCTTTGGGCCAAAAGGTGCAAGTTCTTCTTGTCTAGAAGTCAGTGTGATGCGTTCTGATTAATACCAGGGTCATAAATGCATAATTTGCATGTGTTTCAGGTGTGAACATCGGGGGGGCTGGTTCCTACGTGTACGACGCTCCTGTCAACGAAGCCCCTGTGGCTGTTTCCATGGAAACAGATGCTAAACCGGAGGAGAAGAAAGCCCCCGCACGGGGACCAGTGAAGGGTGAGGAGTACAAAAATAGAAAAGCCATCTTCAGTTAGGAAGATAAATTCAGAGTTTAGAGTAGAATCATCTCTGGAGGTTTAGATCGGGTCCCTGGAGGTGATGAATTTACTACTGTGATGTACTGGGAAGTAAGTTGTAAGGAAGAAAATCCAGAGGATGAACTCAGAGAGGAAGATAATTCTCAGACTGGAGCCATAGTGGTGATGGTGATTTGCAAGAGTGTTGATTTTAACATGTATGTGGCCGAGGATTGTACGTGCAAATAACCTGCACACAAGCTGACACTCCCAAGTGGATAAATAGCTCTAATCTTCCCACAGCAAATAATCTGTTACTACAATTCTCTTACTCTTCCAGCTGCAAGCTTCTCGTCGTTCTCCGGAGGACCCAACATCTGCCCCAGGTGTAACAAGACGGTGTATTTCGGTGAGAACATCGCATCTTTTCATTTGCACGTATCTAATTCAACGAGCTGCCTTAGTGACTGTCTTCATGGCGGTGTGTGTGTGTGCAGCCGAGAAGGTGTCGTCCCTCGGGAAGAACTGGCACCGGCCCTGTCTGCGCTGTGAGAGATGCAGTAAGACTCTGTCTGCCGGCAGCCACGCAGAGGTGAGACACGGGACAAGTCTTTTATTGTGTGATCTTATTTTGCTGTTTTCAATTGATAAAAACTATGGAAATGTTTGTCTTGCTGTTACAGCACGATGGAGAGCCTTACTGCCACAAACCCTGCTACGCTGTGCTGTTTGGACCCAAAGGTGAGAAGTGAGAGACTATGGGCTGGTCATCTTGATCGCCCCCTGGTGGCTTGCCGCAGTATTGGTCAAAAACCCTGCCCCCTCCATGTTCGCAGATGGGACGTGGTAAAGTTTAGGTCATATGAAAGCGCTAATTTTCCTCATGTCACACTAATGTATGTTCACGTGTACATTTTTCTGCTAAGACTGGCTTGCGATCGATCGAGCGTGTTTATCGCGTCTGACACTCGGTCTGTTCACACTCAAGTGGACATTATGAACAGATGAACTGACTTAAAGGGAGATTTTTGCAAAGCGTCTTCCATTTTCAAAAACTCATGTTCCTGTGTATCAGTGTTCATGTGACACGATGACATCACCGTTTACTTCATCGTCTTCCGTCTCTCTCTCTCTCTCTCTCTCTCTCTCTCTCTCTCTCTCTCTCTCTCTCTCTCTCTCTCTCTCTCTCTCCTCTCTCTCTCTCTCTCTCTCCCTCTCTCTCTCTCTCTCTCTCTCAGGTGTAAACACTGGAGGTGTCGGCAGCTACATCTATGACGAGCCCGAAGCTGAAGCTGAAGCTCAGCCTTGACCTCTGACGTAGCAACACTTCCAGGACGTCTCTTAAATTTGCCTTCAAGTGTCATGGTGACAAATGACATGTATACTGTACTCACAGGGGTGGATATTTAGACATTTATGTTGTATTTATACATTGTTTATATATCCCTCTTTTGTACTGAAACAAACCTTTAAGATATCCTCCCTGGTGTGAGTTTCAGATTTGCCTTTCAGTTCCTTGGTTCTCTTTGCCAAATATTTATAAGTCTGTTACGTATAGTGGATTGATTTTTTTTCACTCATGATTAATAGTTTTTCAGACTTTTGTGCACTAAAAACATGAAGTTATTTAAAAAAAAAAGTACCAGCCAAACAATTTTCTGTCAGTGTTGATCCTGGCTCCAAAGTGATGGTGTAGACGTAGTGAAGATACACAGAGACGTGAGTGTTATGAATGTTATGAAGGTGAGTTTGTGAAAAAATAAATCTGCAGTAAAACTTTGTCTTACCAAATGTTGCGTCTGTTTGTTTGTTAGTTGGTCATTGGTGGAGGCGTGTTTCCTAATGGGTGTCATTCTAGTTTAAAATCAGTCTCACAGATGAGTAATGAAGTCTTAAATTTCATGAGACATTAATGTCAAATGAGCAGACCCCATAATAATGACATCCGGTAATGTCCTCACCTGAGCATTCCTGCCTTGTTACAGAATGTCTGTGTTATCGTGTCTGTTCCTGTTGATCCTGTTCCACCTTCGAAAGGTGCAGCCGAAGAAAAAACGTCACTGACTGGATGGAGCTGGAAACACCTTATTACTCATCACCTCTTTACTGGAAACCGTTAACTGAGACCCGCCAAGCTGCACAAAATAAAACCAGATGTCTTTTTTTTTTTTTTACTTAATAATGGTGCAGAAAGTGACAAAGTGACAAACACAGTACAGTAAAAATAAATTAAATTAGTAATAAAGTATACTAACGTTATAGTGAAGCTGTATATTATGTACATGCATTTATATTTTCCATTCTCTTGTCTAACTCATTCTGACCTGCTGCTGTAACAACTATGGACCAATACATTTTTATTTTATCTTACATAATATGAATAAATAAGAACACATTCAAGTATTAAAACTTTATGTTGTAGATCCACCACAATGTATATGTTATTAACTAGCCCAAATAACTACATCACCAGTGTAAGCTTTCAAAACACATTTACAATGTACTTTACTAAATACAGTTTACTATTTATTCTACAAAGTTTAAGGCAAACCATAGGAAACAGTCAAAAGGCAAGTCAATCATCACTCACATTTGATTCGTATCAATAAGCAGTCTAATTTTGAAACCGATAACTCGAATTGGACTCTTCCGGTTATAACCGGAAGTGAAGCCGGTCTATCATTTAGCTTTGTGCTACCGCTGCTCTCAGGGGTTCGTTCCTCGGGCGCGTCATCATCTTAAACAGCAGAAAACATTAAAACGTAACTTTCTACCGGATAAAGAATCGTTCCCGCTTAGATAGGAACGTGTTGTTATCTCGCAGCTAGCCGCTAGCTTGGGCCGCAGCCAGCCGGAGCAAGAGTTCCTTCGCCTGTTTTATGTGGCCGCCGCTTCACGGACATGTTGGACGGATCTCCGGCTCTCCGCGATGAGGCAAACATCGGGAACGTGGAGAACAACAACCCGGGCAAGTTGATCTCCGGCTGCGATGGGGGGAACGCGGGGAGCCGGGCGAGGCAGGCGCTGCTGAAGAAGGGAGGGAGGAAGCTGCACCTCCCGCAGAAACAGCCGCGGAACAGCCCGATCATCCTCCTGTCGGACCGCAACAACAACAACACCGTGACGGCTTCCTCCGCCAACCGAACCGCGGCGCAGCCCGAGCCCCCGGCCCCGAGCCTGCACCCGCTCCGCCCGGGAGCCCGGACGGAGGTGAGCCCCCGGGAGGGAGACCCCTCATCCAGCGCTGTCTGGCGCTAAAGCTGTTTACCAGCTGGTTACTGTGTTAAAGAGCCAAAATGAAATAATACGAACGAGACTCGTGTACTATCACCTCGTAGAAATACTCTCCGCCTTTTTAAAGCTCTGAAACATAAAGTAAACATGTTACAATAATCCTGATTTACTCCATACGCGTTTTGTATTTGAACTAAAAGCGTTTTTTCCTCGTAGTTTTGAATTCCACAGTAAAGAACTCCACTTTAAAAGCTCTTTATCCTTATCTGTAAAGTGACTGCAGTTTCAAAAATAATTTAGTAATACATTTTATAAAACACAAATCCTCAAAGTATTGTAGTGTTTTATAAAAGGTACTTCACATTTGACTGACTCCTGAGAGCCCTCTCATTTACTCATCGACAAAGCTTTGATTATGGGTGAATCTTATTAAGTAATATTTTAACTATCAAACTTTCATGTAATGAATACTCATAAGTTTCTGTTAGTACTTTATGACAGTGACCTTGAATTACAGTAAGTAAGGCCTTGGTAGCTTACAGGTATTTCCTGTATAAAACTGCAGTGAACTTTTTCACTACCTTACACACACAAACAGAATTCAAAAACGTCAGAAGTTGGAATAATGTTTTGCTATTATATTTGTCTCATTTAAAGATTTTTAACTCAGTCAACTTAATAAAATGTCCACGCGTTCTCCCATAAAATGATTTTTAACCCTGATTAAATCTTGGGTTGCGCCTGAGGCAGTTTGTGGTGACGCAGTTACTAATTCTTGTGTTGAAGAAAGTAGTCATCTGACGAGCAGGCTCAACTTCCTCTTCCTGCAGCTGCAGGTTGTGCAACAATCACAACAAAATGTGTCACAGGTGTCAGGACTGTTTTGTGGTGAAGGAAGTGGGAGAAACGTTGTCTCACGGCAACAGGTTGTGGATTTGTTGAAGTTTGCACCGCAACAAACATTTGTAGTGTTTTTATTAACAAATTCAAGTGGAACTTGTAGAATATATCTTTTAATAGGGTATTATCTTTTAGAACTATTAAGTGTCTCTATGTTGAAATGGGTCAGGTGAAGAAGAAAAGATCTATGTGGAAAAAAGACTGACGTGTGTTTAAGGTTTGGCTCAGAACCAATTTACCTGTTGGCCAATAAGAATCGTCCGGTACGAGCTGACATGTCTGTGTTTTCCGATATGAAAACTTTTTACAGACGATGCAGAAAAATATGCATTTAGGTTTCTAATTTGAATAAATGTTTTCTTTCTTAATTCCAGCTCTGAATATTGGGTTGTATTTATAATAAAGTTTGCGGGTAAAGTGTAAAATATGAGTCCTCAATTACATTTGATTGGGCAACATATTAGGATTGCTGATTATTGTCCTCTTTTACACTCCTGTTTATCTAGGACTTCACTTTCCACTTACCTAGATGATGTTTAGTTAGTTGAATTGTATTTACAGAATCAAACCCACACATTTCGGCAACTTGATCGCACAAATATTTTCCACTTTGCCTTTAAAGAAAAGTCTGAACCGGTTAATCCTCCACTTATTGTTTCAGTTCTGACGCTAAGCTAACAATGTCCTGACTCTAGCTACGTACTTCATGCACTGCCATAAGCTTGGTATTGAATGATGTCTTATGTTGCAGCTGGATGTGTATTCATTTTAAGGTGTAATATATTTGTCAATATTCTTTTATTTCTGCTGCTCCCAAGTGGCCAAATAATCTGTTGTAGATTTGAGGCATGTTTTGTTTCCGACTTCAAATTTGAGCTTTTACACTCAACATAACTATTCAATTTTAGTTAAATATTGTGATTTAAATTGTCATATTGTTTGATTATTCACCTTGCGCTTCCTTTTTTGCAGCTGCTGAAATCCAAAGGTGGGCGATTGGAGCGAGGGGCCGTTCAGCCCGGGGGCCAAACGGCCCGCAACCTTCCCCGACACGATCAAGTGGACCAAAATGTGAAAACCCGGAGCCAGAAGCCCAAACTGGACCAAACACCAGGAGCTTCTCATGCCACAAAGAAGAGAGATCACAGAACTCCCAACAAGCCCTCCTCTCTTCACCCGCCTCCATCAGGAGAGCAGAAGAAACCTCTCCACTCCTCCAACAACGTGAAGATGGAGAGCGCACTGCCCGCTGAACCTGCCCTCGAGAACCTCAAAGATGGCGAGAAAGTCTACGCTGGAGCGAAGTTCAGCGAGCCGCCCTCGCCCAGTGTCTTACCCAAACCGCCCAGTCACTGGTTCGGGGAAAACGAGCCTCAGCACAGCAACCAAAGCCGAGAACAGATGACTGTTCAATTAAAGTCGCTGCTCAAGGTTCAAGATTCACCATGACCACGGTCTGGTTTTTAAATTGGAGCGAACATGTCCGAAACATGATTAACAACGAACGACGACAATTGAAAAAATATAATCCAGTAAATATAATTTGGCCGTTAACCCATTGCAATACAACTATGGGAGTTTTTTATCAACATTAATGCAATTTCCCATCTGCCAACACGCTGCAGGCTTAGTGAACATTTTGAAGACGTGTTGTTTCTGGGGATCTGATGTTCTGTGTATGTCAGAGTTTATTCCCAATTTTCTGCTTTTTGTTTGCGGAGGAACGAGAAAGTAACGTGTTGTTTCGAGGTTGATTTTTGGGGCGGACTTGAAAAGCAGAGGAAGTTCGAGGTCGTCTCCAGCAGCAGCTGCAAAATGATGATGGCACTTTGTTTATGAACACTTTGGATGAGGCAGCCTTGTCTTGATTGATGTTTTAGAGCGCTTGTGTAAATGTACATAATATATATGTGTATATTTTTCCTTGTTATTTTAATTGAGATTCTAGTTTTGTTACTGAGGGGGGGGTTTCAAACAAACAAAAAAAGGAAACGTTCCCTGCAAACTGAGGCACTTTGTGACGGCTCCGTCCTCATGAGGCACAGTGGACGTAAGAAGGACTTTTCTTACTGCTTTGCACTGTAAACACAGAAAATGGGGAAGACAGGGGAACCCAAGTCTGATGTTCCACGACTCGACCAGCCTCTTTGATGAATTCACCAGCCAGCGAGGAGCACAGGAGTGGACTTCCAGCTTCTGGTTGCTTTCTTTTTTAATATGGCACGGATAGTGGATCAATCAAACAGAAGCCACGGTCTGAATTTGACCGGCTGTTGGCTGGAGTTCTTCCCCCTTCCCTGGACTGAACACGAGTCCAGCTGCTGGAGAAGCCTTACGTCGAATCAGGGAATGTGAATCTGACAAGGCTGCGGAACGCCTGAGTGAAGTGAAAAGAGAGAAGTCTCTCACCCGCCCACTGCAGAAAGCCACAAGCAACCAGAACGACTTCTCTTTAACTTTATTGCACTGATCTAGAGTACGTCCACACCAACCCGGCTAAATCTAAAACATTTTCTTCTCTGCATGTCCACATTAATCCAGAGTTTTTATACCTTACAAAACATGTTTTAGTAGGTGAATCAGTAACGGCTGACAATGGCTATATAACATTGGAGTCTTTATTGGGGCTAAAATAATTTGTCCGTTAACAAAAAAAATAATATGCAACTACTATGAAGGAGACATATTATTCTACATCAGGATAATGAGGAAGTATTTGCCTGTTCTGTTGATGGTTTTCTGGGATTTTCCTTTTACCACAGACTTTGGTCTTTTTTATTTTTGCAGAACTTTTACAGAAAACCTAAACAATTCAAGAGGATCAACAGAATCAAATGTCTGCTTTGATACTTCATTGTTGTCTGAGTCATTGTCCCAGTGAGGATTCACTGCTTTCATATGATCACAACTTCTGAGTTTTGGAGTTTGAGAGATCATTTATGAGAATATTGGGAAAAAATTGCCTCGGTTATGATCATAAAATACCAATTTGCTGGACCAGCAGCTTCACAGCTCGGGAATGAGGAGGTATTAATGACCTGTGAGTAACAACGACTAGTGCTCAGTTGTTAATTGTGGATGGAGAACATTATGAAAATGACAAGAGAACGCAACTGCATTTTTATATGCAAACCTTTTCAATGATAACACGGCTTTGTGTGGACGTACTTACTTTGTCTGTACATGTATTTTTTTAACAGGGAATTGTTTGCACAAACTTCATCTCACGTTCATTTTCATTTTCTTGAGATACGCTCATGTTTACCAGGAGAACGGTGTGTGTTTAATTTTGTCACACGACCCTTCACGGTGAACCACATGTATTTCTTTTCCTAACTGAAAGTGTTTCTGTGGATTCAGGCAGCTGCTGGGTTTTGTTTCTTGACCTCTGTGATGTCACGTAAAGGGAAATAATTGTATTAATGTTGAGAAAACAGCCATTTTTATTGCAGTGTTTTAACGTCTCATTCCAGTTGTATCTGGTTCATTGTTCAACAACTCATCTCCCTCTCACATATTAGGACAAAAAGGTTTTATATCTATTAAGAAAAAAACTTTATCATTCACATGATATCTAAATTATAATAAAAATATTGGACACCCCTACAACACTGTCTGCTTTGTGTTTACTGAACGGTCACTGACGTCTTCCTGTATTCTGCTACAGCCGTGGAGCTGGTGGAGCTCACCTACACCTCCCTTTCCAAACATGAGAGTACCTGTGGAAGTCTTCAGTGGTCATAAAAACTCAAACGGTATTTAGTTTGTCCAGTCTGGGCTACTGTAAAAAACATGGCTAGAAATGTTTGACTTTCAATTTCTGCCAAAAGATCCTTTGACCTAAAACTCTTTCACAGTGGACCTTTAATTTACAACCACTGGATTTGTATAAAAAAAAGTAGATGTTTATTATCACATACTTGTCTGAAAGTTCTGATCATTTCTCCATAACGACTCCAATCTGATAATAAAAAGTAAGCGGGTTTATTTTGGAAAAGTATACCTCGCCCCGGAAGTGCTTGTCCGTTGACCCCGTCTGACCCAGACTGGGTTTCCGGTGTGTGTGATGTCGGAGGAGTTGTGAATCAGCTGCTTGGATTTGTCTCCGCGGAGGAAACCAGCGCGTCTGCGTGTTTCTAACGCGTTTCAACGTGTTTCCTCGTCTGGACTCTGGAGTGAATGAAGCTGTTCGGTGAGTTTTACTCTGAAAACAGAGAAGGAACATCCGGTGTGTTCGCTAACGTCTGTTCAGGTGTCAAATGTCCGCGGCGGTAAACAACGCGCCTCTGCCAGCTTCCTGCTGTTTCAACCTCATACTGGTTCATTTTCACAGAACCAGTCTCACCAGCGTCTCTGAGGAAAAGTAAAACTCAACGTGGCTGTGACTTTATATCGGTAATGCTCTATTGTTAGCAGTTAGCATTTAGCATCCGCTAGCTCTGTGCCTCCTGTGTTCCAGTGTATCTGGGGATGTGTTGTCTTTACACCAGATGTTGTCGGTCGGTCGCAGGTTTGTGATTTTCATTAACGCCTGTGTTTGAGGGGCTGCGATCTCCTGAAGGTGTCGATGAAATACGATCCCATGACGCCACCGAGCCGCTGAGATGATCGCTGCTTCACCTGAAGGAAGCGGGTTCGACTCCATCCGCTGTCAAGCACCTGCTGTGCTTTAAGGAAATGCCCATGTTATCTGCTGATCATAACAACACACACACCGTTGTGTGAAAACATCCTTCACACCGGCGAGGTGGAAGCACGTGCGGTGTTTTTGTGAGGAAAGTTGATGAACCTGCTTTAAATGGACGTGTTGAGCTTCACCTGTCCTCATCGGTTTTTATTTTCTATTATTTTGCATGAATTTCATCATTCAATATTTCAGTTATCCCCCAATTAACTTTTTTTAATCAATACAAATCCTTATTGACATTTTTCCATTGTTACTTTTTGAATATTAATCACATTGGTATCTCTACCTCTCTAATTCACAACATGGGTCAGAGTGCGTATCAAAGTTAAAGTGTGGAAGAGCATTTCCTCTTCTACACTGAACATGGTATTGTGATCATAAGGAGACTTATCCTGTGAGTAACCTGCTGTAGATGAACAGGAGGAGCGACACGAGGACACGTGGAGCTCAACACATCCAGCACGTTCACCAACCACACCTTTAGTGTGTCTCCGCACTTCAGACACAGGCGCTTTGTGAAAATGAAAAAATCTGCGACCGACCGTCAACATCTGGAATGAAGACAACAAATCACCAGTTACCATGATCCCCAGTTAAACTGGAACATGTTGGTGATGTTTGTCGGCCCATAGGAAACAAACTCCACATGTTTGATGCTGATACGATGTCACAGCCATTAAAATTGTGGTTGTCAACATTCATGCTTAAATGTAAGAACCCTAAGAAAATGCACGGTTAGGCTTTGCGCCATTAAGTTGCAATTTTACCAAATATGAATTTGAAAAAAATGGAGTGATGATTTAGGAAACAAAGCGACCCCTGTGTGTGTTTTTTATATATCACTGTAACAGATAACCTCTGGAACCCAGATGGTACACACGTGAAGAAAATCATCACAGTTTCGTATCTCCTTGTTGTTTCCTCCAAATGTTTTTTATTGAAATATGAACTAAATATATACAAAACACACACAGTGAGCACACACAAGGGGAAACACTCTATATAAATGTTCTCAAGCCCATGGAAGGAGGAAACATGACAGGCAGTGATAAATTTAATATAAAAAAAATCCTATATTAGTTCCACAGCGAGGGAAATTGGCAGCAAAGAGGAAAAACAAAAAACATTAACTGTGTTGATTGTACAGTTTATAAGACAAAGAAGAAAAACCCAGAAGAAAAATAAGTTAAGAGCAAAGAGGTTCAGTTTGTATTCAGCTAATTTTATAGCTAAATAAAACACACTTCTTTTATATTGAATCAGATGTGACTGTGTCACCCGTCGACCATGAGTAACAGTCACCCCCTGCGACCACTTGCCTCTGTGTCGGAGATCGACCACATCCACCTGCTGTCGGAGCAGCTGGGCGCCCTGGTGCTCGGCGAGGAGTACAGCGATGTGACCTTCGTCGTGGAGGAGAAGCGCTTCCCGGCGCACCGGGTCATCCTGGCAGCTCGATGCCACTACTTCAGGTAACCGTGATCGTCTCAACTCTCCAGCTTCGTCTGTAACGTTTCTTTCCTCAGTCACGCTGCTGCTGTGCACACGTGAAACGGCTGCTCTTGTCATCAATAGAATTTAGAACCAGTCAAATATAAACAGATTTCTAGCAGTTACACAAATAATTTTCAAGCTGTGACATTTGATCTAGGCATGATCATTAAATACTGAATATCTTTCTTATTTTCTAAATGAATGTATATGATTGCTTTACTATGTAATTTAATGTTCATATTAAGATGAAGACACATTGTTTCTTGATGTGATTGGATGTGTTGGCCCTGGGGACCTCCTGTATTTCATCGACTTTCATGTGCTTGTTCTGGCTCCTTCAGGGCCCTGCTGTATGGGGGGATGAAAGAGTCCCAGCCCCAGGCGGAGGTGTGTCTGGAGGAGACACGGGCCGAAGCCTTCTCAATGCTGCTAAACTACCTGTACACGGGACGGGCCAGTCTCAGCTCCGCTCGTGAAGAGGTGGTGCTGGACTTCCTGGGCTTGGCTCACCGCTACGGCCTGCAGCCGCTGGAGGACTCCACCTCTGAGTTCCTCCGCACCGTCCTGCACACCAACAACGTCTGCCTGGTGTTTGACGTAGCCAGCCTCTACTCCCTGAGCGCACTCAGTGCAGCCTGCTGTGCCTACATGGACAGGCATGCACCTGAAGTGCTGAGCTCTGATGGTTTCCTCATGCTGTCTAAGGTAGGAAGGGGCAGGATCATGGAAGAGCCACAATCAGTGTCGTATCTGGTTCACTGTCATATTAGGATGACTAATTATTTCTCCATTTATGATTATATATTTATTAGAAATTTGGAATAAACTGGTAGTAAATATCTTCCATGCATTTGGTGTAACGTAAACCTGAGAAGCAGTGGCCTCTAGTGGCAGGTGAGAGATGTGCAGGACAGCACAGGTCCTGTCCTTACATGTTGGAGTGTTTGTAACCGCAGGACTGTAGACCCCGGATATGTTGCATCTGGTCCAAAGGGCTGATTCCCATGTGTGTGTTGACAGACGGCTCTTCTGACTGTGGTCAGCCGTGACTCATTCGCTGCCAGCGAGAAGGAGATCTTCCTGGCCTTGAGTCGCTGGAGTCGGCACCACGGGGAGGGAGAAGACACTCACGAGGTGATGTCGGCGGTGCGGCTGCCCCTCATGACCCTGACGGAGATGCTGAACGTGGTGCGCCCGTCCGGCCTTCTGAGCCCAGACGACCTGCTGGATGCCATTAAGACCCGCTCGGAGAGCCGCAACATGGACCTCAACTATCGGGGAATGCTTGGTCCGTGCCCTTCATCCTCTGTCTGCTCACAGTTACTACCACTGCTGTGGATCAGATCAAACATTCAATGCAAAATGTAATCGTGATAACTTCTGTTCTTTTTGTACAGTACCAGAAGAGAACATCGCCACCATGAAGTACGGAGCTCAGGTGGTGAAAGGGGAGCTGAAGTCAGCGCTGCTGGACGGAGACACCCAGAACTACGACCTCGACCATGGCTTCTCCAGGCATCCTATTGAGGAGGACGGCAGGGCGGGGATCCAGGTCAAACTGGGACAATCGTTCATTATCAACCACATACGCCTGCTGCTGTGGGACAGAGATAGCCGGTAAGTCGAGCTTGTCTCACTCTGCCACAAAAAAACAACTACCACAGTGGGATGTGAATTTTTGGACCCATAGTATAATTCTATCAGTTAATCAATGATATAAGCTTCTGTCCTGAGATCCCATCACAAGTGGATATATCTAAGTTTATTAGTTAGTAAGTTTTTTGCTGTTCAGCTAACCTCATTAAACGGACTGAATGGCTCTTTGTGTTCTGATTGGTGATTGAAGGTCGTACTCGTACTACATCGAGGTGTCGATGGATGAGCTGGACTGGGTGCGTGTTGTAGACCACTCCAAGGTCCTCTGCCGCTCCTGGCAGAATCTGTACTTCACGCCACAAGTTTGCAGGTAAACTGATTCTGAACACACAGACACACACACAAACACACACACAAACACACCATAATCAAATATATAATGTGAGTGTGGACGGCATTTTTTTGAAAGCTTGACCACGACCAGTGTGTTAAACCTAACGGGTTGTATCACTTTCCATCTGATGTGTTTTTTCTTTTTGTTTCAGGTACGTTCGCATCGTGGGAACACACAACACGGTCAACAAGGTTTTCCACCTCGTGGCTTTTGAATGCATGTTCACCAACCACTCGTTCACCCTGGAGGACGGACTAGTGGGTAAGTCGTCACTTCACCTGTAGTCTGTAGTGACTTCCTATGACGCTACAGTGTTGCTCTATATTTAATCTCTGCTCTGGTTACGGGCAGAGCAGCTAATTATCTGATATGTAAACATGCAAAACAACTCTTTGAACCTGTGCCTCATGTTCGCAGTGCCCAGCGAGAATGTGGCGACCATCGCGTCCTGTGCCAGTGTCATCGAGGGTGTGAGCCGAAGCAGAAATGCCTTGCTCAACGGCGACACGCGCAACTACGACTGGGACTCTGGATACACCTGCCACCAGCTGGGTTCTGGAGCCATCGTCATCCAGCTGGCTCAGCCCTTCTCCATCGGGTCCTTAAGGTAGATCCGCCCACGTTGTCAGCTGGAGCGAGAAACTGTTTAACGTAACACAATTACACCACAATCCTGGGAACAAACCTTTATCCTGTAACATAGACGGATTGCACTGGTGGCAAACCCAACTCACTCAGTAGAGCTCACACCTTTGCCAAATTTATCTCCTTATGAAACCCCATTAATTTCACTAGATGTGTCAAGATGGCGAAGTAGAAAACCAGTCAGTAGATGTTACTGAAGCTCTGTGCTCTGTTCAGGCTGCTGCTTTGGGACTGTGACGAGCGCTCCTACAGCTACTACATCGAGGTCTCCACCAACCAGCAGCAGTGGACCAAGGTGTTGGACCGCACCAGGGTGGCCTGTCGGTGAGGCTCCTGTCTCCTCGTCTCATTGCTTCCCTTTATCAGAGCCTTGATTCATTCCTGCTGTTTTCCATTTAGTCCATAACATTAAGAGAGTTAATCACCAGCTAGACAGGATTATAATCTGAGTTGTCTCTTCCAGATCATGGCAGACCTTGATGTTTGATAAGCAGCCTGCTTCCTTCATCCGTATTGTTGGGACTCATAATACTGCGAATGAGGTGAAAGCACATTTCACTGTGGCTGTCAGGCTTCTGTCTGTTTCTTGTTTTAATGCTACAGGAACCAGAACCCCACGCTGGAGCAGAATGTGACTATGTGACTGTGATCTCCCTGCAGGTGTTCCACTGTGTTCACTTCGAGTGTCCAGCCCAGCTCGACACAGAGGTCAAGGAAGGGAGTCCAGGCCTGAACTCGTCTGACTCTGACGCCGCCTCCCAGCATCCACGTCCCCAGCGACCCTCACGCACACACAGCCTGCTGCCCTCCCAGCCCTCCTCCCCCTCATCGTCGTCCTCACAGTCCCATCTCTAAGAGCGCCCTCGCCACCTCGCTGGAGGGTGCTGAGAGGAAGGGAGACCTCAGAATGCCATTTTTGCACAGCCTTCATCATCCAGACTGCACTGCTACAACGCCATTTAAGGCGATCGTCTCGTTGTCATAACCTGTGGTCATAAG
The DNA here is from genome assembly GCF_949316205.1 of Platichthys flesus. Lineage (NCBI taxonomy): Eukaryota > Metazoa > Chordata > Actinopteri > Pleuronectiformes > Pleuronectidae > Platichthys > Platichthys flesus. The sequence goes on from NC_084962.1 coordinate 19,917,708, forward strand.
TGCAACATTAGACACTGGTATATCTGTAGCAGAAGCGTTTAGGGCTCCAGTCTTCCTCTTAGTTTTGAAACTGAAAGTCAGATATTACATCCACTGGCCCGTGCATTTTTGTGAAGGTACTTTTTTAGCTACTAGAACTCAAGTTTTCTCCCGTCAAAATCAACTGTAAACTTTACTTCTCCAAAGGGTGAGGCACACACTGAAATGTGGTTTTACTGTACAGCCAAAGAGCAGTAAGACCAGGAGGGGAAGAGCGTTGTTATCAGAATTTTACGAGTTAGTATTTCCAAAAGAAGTGGATTTTATCCTAAAACAAGCTATTTTTTTAAGGAACTGTCTTAAAATGACTCTACTCACTTTTCATACCATCAAGCCAACGGAGTAGATGTCAAATATTTTTCAAACTGTGGAATTAAATCTTCGAAAGGTTTGCCAAAGCTGTGGAGCAGATGCTTTCTGTGGCATTTGTATGCAAATAGCACTTAATCCAATTATGCATTTGCATATTAAGTAATGGCTGTTTTAGTAATTGTGGACGGGCTTTCATACCTGAAACCAAAACTCGTGGTCCTCATCTGGTGTTTAGGTTTTTTTCATAGTTGAAATTCATACCTCAAGAAAAACCTCGCTAAAAACTTCAAGTTGATTCAATTTAGTGTCTTAATGAAGCATTTTAAGCACTTGAGTGGCTTAGCACAAATGATTGGGGAAATCAATTAGGTCGATGAAAATTGGCACTGACGGGCTCGGACCAAATTATATCTATATGCACTAGAGCTGCCTGGAAGAAAGTTCATATACAGTCGATGCAAGAGCAGCTGCCATTGGCACTTTACTTTACTCAAGTATACAGAAATAAAAGTTGCAGCTTGAGTCCTCTGACTGAAGTACAGTTCTGGAGCTCTGGGTTTGGTATCTTTCTGTTTTATGTTAAGTTAATTTGAACACGTCCTCGCTCCTGGACGTGTCTGTTTGTGTGTTTTTAAATTAAGCTATCAGTGCCGTGGTTTCCTTTGTGTCCTGATGTTGCACTTTTGAGTTGTCTCCTGTGTTTGATGTTAGATAATCTGAAATAGCTAACTACCGTGGGTGACACACTGATGTTTCTATAAACCTCCTTCGGTCATCCCTTTCTATGTTTTAGAAGAAGTTGAATGAAGTTTTCTTTAATACATAACCAGAGAAGTGAAATAGGACTTTGTTTAGGTAACACTCCCCCCTACCCCCCTTTACTCACTTTGTGTATAGTTTTACCTAATAAATATATTTGTTTGACCATTGACATGCGATTGCATTTCACTGCCTCTGGTTCCGTACATTGCCTGTTGGAAATGTGATCACGGAAACAGCTGACATAGTTTATGAATGTGCGGTGTCTGCTGAGTCACTGCTGTTAGAACAAAGTGGAGATAGGATTTGATAGGAGCAGCTCAGTGATCGATACCTTCTGTTGAGCTTCTGTTACAGAGCGACAGGTTCATCATGCTGCAGGAAGCTCTTCAGGCTATTTTCATGTGTAATACTGCCCTCTGAAGTTTTTTGTCATGAAACATTTAAAACAAATTGAGCTCAGATTGTACTTTTGTCTCGTTATTTGTTCGTCCTAGAAGTAGAAAGAGAGGAGGATTTTAATATCAGAGCATTGATTCGATTCACAGAGTGGAAACAGTCTTAGAAGTCTGATATATCTAGAATGTCCCCTGTGACCTCAGACTCATCATCCTCACGTTGTGCTCAGTTTAAACATTAGAAATGTATAATAAATATAATATTTATAATTCTTTATTGTATTCTTTTCTGTTTAAGACATTTTTCCATCCTTAATCTATTTCAGGATGGTTTATTTTTTCCATTTTAATGTATGAATTACATATTAACGCACATTTCTTATATTGATCGGGTCATAAAACAACTTATACAGGATTTGAGGCATTTTGAAGTCGCTCAAGTCTTTCAACTTTTTAGTTTTATAAAGAGAGTATGGTTGGTGGTTTTATTTGCTTATTTTTTTTAATATTCTATATATAATATGTTCCAGGTTCATGAAGGAAGAACAACATGGATCATGTTTGTGTCTTGTTCGTCTCGTGATGAAATATAGAAATTTCTGCTTTGATGTCATGTTTATTTTTACCCGTTTCGAGGTCTTTAAAGTTTTTAGTTGTATAAAAAGTTGTTGTGTCGGTTCTCTGTCTGTGGTTTTATTTAAAATGTATAGAAAGCCACGAGTCCGGTTCCTTTACGACAGAACATGGGTCCACATCAAAGCAAGTCGTGTTTGCGGCTCATGGTTTCCTTGGTACAATATTGACACTAGTGCTTTGATGGACGCGTTTCCGGTGCACGGTTCCCGGAGACTCGACGTGTGAGCAGGGGTGGTCCTGGAGCTCGGAGGGGAAGGCCTTCCTCGATCTATTTATTTTCGCTCTTCTCTCCCCCCCCCCCACGCATTTCACGTCGATGTGTGTGTTTGGTGAACGTGCTGCCGGACGCTGCTGGATCTCCCGGAGCCGTTAGGTGTCGACTCGAACCCCGGGTCGCCCCCGTCGCTGAGCTCGCCCGTCGAAACGTCCCGACGTCCAGCTGATCGCTTCTCCGGGACTCGTTCGATTCCTCCGCTTCCGACGCTCGGTTCCGCTCGACCGGAGGATTCCTGCGGTCCGCTCCGCCTCAGGCCCGTGGACCGTGACACAAAGAGGACATTTATCCGTGTTTGTGGATCGTTGCCCCCCCCCGGGATCGACCAGGCCCCGGACTCATCCTCCAGCCTCGCGTTTCCTCATCGCTGCTTCCCTTGTGTCGGAGCCATGGGAGACACCAGCGAACGAAGCAAGCCCCCGGGGCTCCCTCCGCGGTGCCCCTGCGGATTCTGGGGGTGAGTTTGAATCCCGATTCCGTGTGGATACGAGCCGGATGGGACGAGGCTCAGCGGGTCTCACCCAGTCCGAACCCATTGTTGTTGTTCTGCTGTGCAGGCCGAGGGTGGGGGGTTGGGGAGTTAGCTAATAAATAAACCTGCTAGCTTGAGAACTAGCTTGTCAAAGTTCCGGTTCTAGAGGCTGGAGCGGCCGGTTCGAGCCGGGACGTCGTGGTTCGAGGCGGACTCGGGGGCTCGGGAGGCGACTGACCGACACACATGATTTATTACCCGAAGGTTCCCTTTCAAACCGGGTTTCTGTGCCCGAGCCACGGCGGAAAGAAAAGCGGCTGATAGCACGTTAGCTTGTTTAAACTTCTCCTCGAACCGAGCCGTGCTCATGAGCTCCTGGGTAGTTGTAGGGGGTTTCACACCTTTTTACAGTCGCTCTGGGTGTGGGTTAGAAACCGGATGTGATTCACTCACGTCTCCGTTGCTGGCACCAGAGAGAAGTGACTTCATGCAAACCCTGATTTAACAGCGACACTGAAACGTGACTGTTTCTGCTTATAGGCTCATAACAGCTGATAACAACTGTGATAAGACCACTGCCACCTCATCACTGAGATCAGCACAGACACTGTCTGTGATACGACGTACAAAGAGGACCGACACACAGGAATACAGAGAGTCAAAGACGAGAAGCAAATTAGCACAGTCATTTAAATTTAAAGATAAATGGTATAAAACAAAATCTACATGAAAATCTTCATCAATAACGGCCTGGCAATTAAAATCCATTCTGCGAAACTACATTTTTTTATGGCAGTGAGGTTTCAAACTACCGACAGTTTCTTCAGTTGGCTGGCAAGTCCCTCAGGGCTCTGCATTTTGCCACACAAGTTTTATTATATATGTTAATGAAGCTAGTGAGGTATCCACGGTATTATTACAACTATTAAACTCAATTTATGGTTTGGGGGAATTTGAAAGAGGGATGATCCATTTCAAATGCTTATCTGTGGAGTTAATATAATATAGACACGGTGAGGTCCAGTTATACCATTTACAAACTGCTTCACAGAGAGGAGAGATATAAACTGGGAATGCAAATGTTTAAAGACAAGAAGCAAACGAACACACTGTCATTTAAAAGTGCGTTAGCCATTGTGAGGTGGTGATAAGCTCCTATTGTGTGAAATAACAACCTGCTGGATAACAGCAGTCCTGAGGTATTAGCTGTCAGTTGACTACCAACCCCTCCCCCAAGGTCCAGCCCCTTGTTGCCTTCACTTTATGGTGTCCTGTAGGCAAACTGGGACCAGTAACCCACCTGTCAATGTCAGGTGACACAAATGGCAGCAGCGTTGTGTGTTTACAGCCCTGTGCTCAGAATAACACCTGGCCGGGGGGCTGCTTTCAGCCTGTCCCACACAGGCTCCTCACACATGTCTCTGAAACTCAAGGCCTCTTAATAAGATCTTGAGTACGGTTCGGGAAGGAGTGTTGAAGGATTCAGCATCGCAGCTCTTTGCTTCCCCGTCCACTGGCAGCTACGGTGATGCACATCTTCTAACACTGAATCCAGGGTTTTTGTTTAACCTGTTTGTTCGTATCAACGTTAAAAAGACTCAAGACTTAAGATCAAGTTTACACCAATCTGCTGAGAGTATGAAGGTCGACACCGGGTGATTTGATTTACTGGTTCCTCCTCTTTAAGAGAAGCTGTTTCTCATCAGTGAATCACCTGGATGAAATGTAACCTGAGGAACATGAGAACTAGAACGACACTTGGTGGAGTTTGTAGTCAAATCTCCACCAAAGTGCACACCCGCATAAATATCAATCCCCTTAACAAAGGCTCTTCTACCTTTTTTATCTGAATCTCTTTCGGACAGTCTCGTCGCACTCTCGTGAAAATGTAAATCAGCATTCTAATAATTTCCTAGAGTTTCCTCTCCCGTCCTGCCTTTTCATTGGTCAGGTGTCGAGTTAGCAGTTTATTAGGATCGGCTCCACAGTGTGAGAAACCAAACCGTCCTGTCTTAGTCCTCAACAGTCTCCAAGCTGTGGTTAGTGGTGGTTTAACATTAGGACTGGACATATTTTCCAAATCTGTATCTGCAGCTGTATAATTATATCAACAATAAGACAATGGCAGATTTGTGTCGACACCAAAGTCCAGTCACTTATTTCTTTGCTTCCTGTCAACAGAGTTTAATCCATTTAGAGTTATTGATGTATCTGGGTGACTCACAGGTGAAGTGACTGTAACGGGTAGAAAACCACAGCTCCTTGGTGAAGCTGAAAACATTCTGTGCAGGCTTGTCCTGCTGCATTAGTCACATAGCTCCTGTAGGAACAATGACCTGAATACCCTACAGACTTCCAGCGTCTATTGCCTATTGACAGGACTCACAGCCGATAGAAACAAGCCAGCCCAATGTATTGTGGTGGTATGAACGTTAAAGAGAGATCCAGAAGCTGAGGGAAAGACGTGGTATACCTGCAGGAAAGGTGCTGCCCACCACCAAGAAGAGCAGGAGCAAAGTTCCAACGCACTTTGTGTTTGAGGAGTAAAGGAGAAAAATTCTGCTCATGTTCAGGATCAGGATTTTAATCAGTGTTCTCAGGTTTTCATGCTCTGATGTTCAAAAAGCATATTGCTCTCCTCAGACTGTCCATTGCTGCTGCTCCTATTTTCAGCCTCTGTCTCAAACCCATTTATTTGTTATGGGCTGAAACTTTTATTTGAAAGAATTAACAATGTTGAAAATTTACATTTATGTCTAAATTTGACATAAAAGTGTATTTCTTAATTAAAGTTTTATACATTAGGTTGTATTTGTGATTTTGTCTTAAATTTGAATCGGTGAAAGTCCTGTTGAGGTTAATCACAAATATATTCTGTCCTCTCTCCTCAGGTCCAGTAAAACCATGAACATGTGCTCCAAATGTTTCGCTGGTAAGTGCCCACTCTTAATGTTTGTTTAATCAGAGCAATGTGACAAAAAATGACTGAAGTATAGATCGATATTAATTTATACATTTGAATGTAGGGAATGTGATTTTCTTCAGTGCGTCAGACAAAGAAAAAAGCCCAATTGAAGTTTTAAAATGTCAAAGGCAGCATTAAGTTTTCTCAGTGTCCTCTCCAGTCTGGTTTGGCTGGAGGGTGCACTTCAGCCCTGTGGCGGCCATGTCAACCGGGGAGTACAGCAGACAGCGAGGACCTTAGGGCCGCAGCATCGAGTAGAGCATCACAGACAGCTGTAGAGCATCACAGACAACTGTAGAGCATCACAGACAGCTGTAGAGCATCACAGACAGCTGTAGAGCATCACAGACAGCTGTAGAGCATCACAGACAGCTGTAATGCTCAGAATAGACACAATACGCTGGAGTACTGCGGCTGAGCAGAAGTGGGTTAGCCCACATGTGGAGGAGAAACTGAAATCTAGGCTGAACTCCCTCACCCTCCCGGAGGAGGAGGAACAGAGACGGCATCTTCATGGATCAATAACGTCTGAGATCGTTATACAGGGAGGGTCAAAGTGCAAATGTGATGGTGTCACACTTTTACTAAATCAGAATTGGCAGAGTGAACTTGTTGTCATGTATTTAACTCAGTTCAGAGCCAGGACTGTTTCTAAAAGTTTATGCACAACTTTCTCTACAGTACAGATGTTTTTCCTTTTTCCCTCAGCTCTCTGTTTCCTATATACTGATAACATTTTTTTATCAAGATCCAGGAATTATTATCTTAGAAACCGAGTAAAATGTTGAACATCCTCATTGACGATGTTTCAAAGAACGTGACTTGAACCTTATCACATCCCTCCGACGAGTTTTCGTAGAAATGCGTCCTGTGGTTTTTGTGTAATCCTGAAAACAGACAAACAAACAAATAGGAAACTCTGTCAATGACCTTCTGATTGACTTGTCGGCTGTGTGTTGTCACTTCCTGTATCCGCCGGTTAATGTATCGTGTTATGGTTATAATCTTAACCTTCACAAGTTGACGACCTGTCTTCTACGTGTGTTCTTCCAGTCTCTCATCCGTCTGTCATGGACTAATTCAGACATTCGCCTGAGTTCTTACTAGCGGGCCGGCAGTATAAACAACAGAGCAATTGTCTCGGACATTTGTCCTCTTACATACAGCCCAATAAATCCCTCCTTAACTGATAAGTCATGAAATTACTGATAAAAATCCAAAGAACTGTCTGTAACTAGTGACGTGGAAAATGCCCACGTCACAAGTGCCTCGGCATAAAACGCTTCTTGTCAACTTGGCACATTAAACCATAGATTATACAGCCTCAACTCTAATGGTTCAATGCTTTCAGACCATGTCACCCTTTTCCTGTGTTTGAATGTTTCTCTCTAATCCCACTCTCTGTCCCTGACCACAGACATCCAGAAGAAGCCGCCAGGAGAGGACTGCACCCCCACGCCTATCCAAAGCACTGGGAGTAGCCAATCAACCATTTTCAGTAGCGAGACGAGCAGTAGCAGTAGCCAGTCCCTATTGTCGTCGCCGCCCCCTAGCTCTGAGAAACCATCAGCCGAAGAGCCCTCGCCATCGTTTCCCAGCACGAGGGAAGGTGAGTCGGACGGATTTAATACTAACATTAAACCTGCTTGATGTCCAAGTCAAGTAGTATTCTGTCATTTATAGTATTTTTGGAAGTACGGTGTTGGAATAAACGTTTTATTCTGTCTGACACGTCTCTTCATTTACATCTGCAGGCGCGTCGTCCACAGACACAGCCCAGGGCACCCTCTGCACACCCACAAAACGTCCACGAGAATCAGGTACAGTCGGCCTCTCCTCCCTGCGGGGGTTCTGTGTGAACTGTCCCACTTCGAGTGCTAACCATTACTCCTGTGGTGTCTTTGCGCAGCCTCGGGCTCGGAGAGCGAGGCGACGCCAGAGAAGCGGCCTCGGGCAGACGAGGAAGAGGGGGGCAGCGAGGAGGCCCGCGGGACGCCCAAGCAGAAGAACCGCCGACGCTGCTTTCGCTGCCAAACCAAACTAGAGCTGGTGCAGCAGGAACTGGGCTCCTGCCGCTGTGGTCAGTTACAACACTTCCTTGTCTCTCAGTCATGTGTCAGAATGACCCCAGAGGGTGCACACGCTTCATCCAGCAGCACTTTCAGTGTAGCTTAACTCAAAAACTGAATCTACCACTGCTCGGTAGCAGGACCTGCATGTCAGCCCCTGGGTTTGTTCTCACATTTAGGCTACATCCACACTTATGTGTTCTTGTTTTGAAACTAAAACGATCTCTGTGCACAAAAGCATCTGAGCTCTGCATCAGTCTTTACTACACACTGGAGTATATCGTGTGACCGTTCACGTACATTTGGCAATGTGTGTGTGTCAGTGAAAACAGGAAGCAGATTGTGTACTCTGCAGCTGGTTGCTTAGTTGTCTTTTCTTCTGAGTGATGACTGTTACTGACAGATGTTGTTGGCAACGTTTTGCTTGTTCGTCATGACGGACGAGAACCGATCGTCAAAAAGATGCTGATGACATCGTTTCCTGTCCAGACTGTGAAACAGCCGCCGAGTTCTCAAACTTAAACAGGGTCCATGGAGATTCCACATTTCTCTGTTTCAGGTCGTGTGAACGATGTGTTTTAACATTAAAACGTAGTGTGGATGTAGACTCACATAAGTGCCTTTTTAATAGGTTTAACTAGTAAGGGCACAGTTATATCCTTTGTATTGTTAAGGGCCCAAGGATGTACAGTGTTGGAATCTGGTGCAATTTGGACACGTTCAATATTAACCAACTTTGAATAAGCAGGTGGCTGCAGAGACTCATCAACATAAGGGATGATATCGTTCACGACTACTAATGATTTTCCACTTTGGGTTCTGTGTTCTGAGTCGAGCTTGAATGAACAGGTGAACAGCTGTTTGTGCAGCAGCAGGTCTTTGCTTCAGGTTCTGTGGCCTGAGTCCAGCAGCAGCTCCTTATCACTGCAGGTCACTTTGACAGGTTCTGAATTTTACAGTCTCCATATAATCCTTTTAAATGATTCAAACACTAAACAAGCAAACACAGGTTTTTATGATCCTGTTCATTTTTGTTTAGATTTTTGTAAATTCTAAAAGTAAGAAAAGCCACGAACTTCCCACTTTTGGGAAATGTACTAAACATGTGTTTTGTAGCACAAACAAAATATATGATTTTGAAAACCTAATAATTAATTCAGATTCAGATTTTTGCGTAGGATGGATGTAATATACCTTTTAACACCTTTTCTGAGTCCCTGATGCACAGGTTTGCAGATGATTCGCTGAGCTGCACTTCATGATTACAACTTTTTTCAATTACCTAAAGTTTTTGTTGGTTTCTCTTTTTTAATTGGACAAGAGAAGTTTTGCAAATCGGTTGAAGAAGTGAGTAAAGACATTGTTTCTGTCTCTTGTGTTGTTGGTGAGGTGAAACCACTGATAAAATTCCTCCCATATGAAGCAGGAGCAGCAGAACCCGAGTCTGCGTCACTGCCTCCCTCACCCCTTTGTGTCTGTTTCCCCCGACAGGCTACGTGTTCTGCATGCTCCACCGTCTACCTGAGCAGCACGACTGCCTGTTCGACCACCTGGGCCGCGGCCGCGAGGAGGCCGTCCTCAAGATGGTGAAGCTGGACCGAAAGGTGGGCCGCTCGTGCCAACGCATCGGGGAGGAGTGCTCCTGATTGGTCACGCCGTGGCCAGCCATCCAGTGAAGAGATGAGGCGCTTACTAGGAGGAGGAGGAGGAGGAGGAGGAGAAAGAGGAGGAGGTGGTGGTGGTGTAGGGAGAGCGAGGAGGAATGACAAAGGGGGTGATGGTGGGAGGGAGGGGGGGTGGGGAGGGAAGAAGAAGAAGAAGAAGAAGAAGAAGAAGAGGAGGAGGAGGAGGTGGAGGAGGTGGAGGAGGGAGCACGGTCGTAACATCCTGCATCTGACCTGACGATTCTGGATCTGCGCTTGACGGCGCCCTGTTGTCGACCCCGACTTCTCACCCGGAGCGTCTGTGCGGACTTGGCTCTGGGCGAGGCAGTTTGGGGCCAACAGGGGGCCCCCCCGGTGGCTGCCCGTGGAGTCACGTTCAGTATCGCATGTTCACACACAGCCTTAACCCCCCCCCCCCCCCCCCCCCCCCCCCCCGCCATCTTCAGAGGGGGGACGCCGCACAGACGGATCCAGTCAGACGTACATCACGCACATGGTTTCCTCCTCTTGCTCACGCTCCTTTTTTCCAGAACAGGAAGTTACGGAAAACGAACAGTTGTAGCGTTCGGCTGAACTGATCCGTTTGGATTCTCATTCAACTGAGTTATTGTTTGTTGATTTTCATTTTTCCATTTCTTGGTCGCGGGTGCGGGGTCCAGCTCTATCCCACGACCAGTCCTCAGGTCGTCATCAGGGGGTTGGAGTATCAAACCTGTAACCCCACCTTCCTCTCGTTTCGTTTCCTTCTTCCACCAACATTTAGGTCCATGCACGGCATCACCAAACGTTTTGTGCTCATGCATGGTACCAGCAGTGTATTTGTGCAGGTTTGAGTGTGTCGTACGGTAAAGTGAGGCAGTGCAAGGATGCTGTCATGGTTTGATTTCTTTCTGTTTTTCATGTGGCCGTCACGGTGATTAGCTTGTTTTTACTTCTACACCACGGCGTCGTGGAGGACAATACAGCCAATCCCTGCCTCTGCTCACATGGACTGTTGACAAAAAGAAAAAATACAAATAACTATTTAAAAAAAAAAAAAATCCACACTAATGGACAAGAGTAATAACTCAGATAAATCCTCTGTGTAGCAGATCCTCTCCCCCCCCCCCCCCTTTTTTCAATTTACTGAGTGGTACTGTTGTTCTTGGTGCATTCAGGGGAACGCAACTGAATTTTTGTATTCAAATGAAGAGTTCTTCTCCAAAACGTCATGTGTTCATTAAGACAAATAATCTAAAGTTCATAATGGATGGTTTCACCAGTGTGCGAAAGAGAATACATAAAATAACCTACTACCCTTTGAATAGCTCTATAATTTATTTCTTATTTTGTGTTTTTTTGAGAGTAGAATCAGGTGTCAGATCGGGAACATAATCATAAAGTATGAGGCGATGAAATCGGAGAGAGACAGGTTTTCAATCGGTGATGTCATATTGATACGCAGCACCTGCAAACGTTTGTTTTAAAGATGAGAAATTAACCAAACTCTGGTTATTGGGGAGATTTTACACCTGAAACCAAATTAGACAAAATAACACCAGACAGGTGTTGGTAAAATCTTTAAAATTTCGGTTAAGTAACCAAACTTCTATCGGTTCCTTCAGTCCTCTACTAACGAACCCGATGAAGTGCATGTTTTTGTTTTTATGATGTTTCTGTTGGACCCGGTCGGGGGGGGTTGCACGTCTTGTTGACACCACTGCTTCAAACTGCAGCTGCTCTCCGGGTCTGATGATGCTGCAGAAATGAAACGTGAATTCTCAAATTGAGTTGTTTCTCCCTTTTCCTCAGATGTTTAGTTTTGCTCTGCTGGACTCTGTGCTGTGCATATTGTTCAAATACTTCTTCCTTCCTTCTCCTCGAAGGGGCCGTTTCACCTCAATCAACATTTTTCTGTTTGACTTTTTCAAAGCCGATATTTGCTTCTTCGGATTTTAATTTGGTTTTCATTGTAGGCATATTAAAAGCTATTACTTTGCAGGAAGTCCTATTTGATTATGTTGGATTGCCACTGTTTCCTTTTTAATTTGAAGAACTCAAACATGAAGCAGTAGATTTCCTCGTTTGGAAGGAAAATTCGATTTAATTTCTTCTTTTGCAAAATAATTATGTAAACGTTGATGGAGGTGGACGTCCCTATAACCAGACACCACTTAACTATGCTAATCCTCATGCACACGTTATCGTCTCCTCTCTCCCTCATCTCCAACCACGCCCCCTCCTCCCCTCTTCTCCAATAAGAACACAGCGAAGGACAAAGGGAGTCAAGAGATTCTGGCTGGTTCTTGTTTTGATATTTGAATATTTGACAAAACATGTTCCTTTTTTTTCTTTTGTTTGAGTGCTAATGAGAAATGGAAGAAATTGAGTATCTTTCTGTACCTTTTAAAGAAAATTATTTAACCATATATCAGTTTGAGTTACTTAACACCCTATAGCATAGAGTGGCATATTTAGTTAAATGTATAAAAAAAAAGCAAGACCATAATTCTGTCATATTTTCTCCTTTAATTTTATCGTGTTCCATTTTCTGCTGAGGAAAATAAACTGGATTAGAGGATATGGTGTGTTGTCATGTGTTTCTTTTCCCCCATATTCATAATGTTTGAAAGTACAAATAAACCACTGTGGCTCTAAAATCTGCCACAGAACTGTGGCAGACTTCAATCCAGGGGAAAGCTAGTTAGTGGACAAGTATTAGGTTTTCAGGTTGCCTGCTGTATTGTTGTAAACACGATATTTTGAGAATGCCTTTATGGAATCTCCTCAAACTTGGTACAAATGTTTACTTTGAATCTCAGATTAACTGACTCGATGTTGGTGGTCAAAGGTCAAATAGACTTCTTATGACTCTGGAAGAAACATGTATGTAGACAGAAACTGGACTTTGTTATCACTAGATGATTGCTAGGCCACTAACGAGCAGCAGAACATTCAATTAAATAGAAAAGAAGTTGCTGAAATCATCACGGTTAATATTTATTATATATTTATACTTATATGTATAACTTTACTGCTAAATGTCTAAAACGTATTCTGCCCCTAAAAAATGTTATACAGCCAATGAACCCCTCCCCCCCCTTACTGAGCTATTAATACAATGGGTGATAATACATTTATTTTCTTTAGCACCTTTCACAGAAATAAAACCCACAAAGTGTTTCACACTAAAAATAAGCTCGTACAATCAATAAAATACAAAAGCAGTAAAAGGCAAACAAGACAATAAAAGCTTTGAACTATAAAAATATGAGACTGGAGATGAAAGTTAAAGAAGGCGACAGAAACAGAAAACTCAAGCTGCAAAAAATAAACAAGGGGACTTGAACTCCCCATGTTTTAAATGATTATAAAATGAGGAACAGGGTTCTCTGCAGGTAGAACCAACTGATTGGCTTCCACCTGAACAGGCTGCTTAGTGGTTAACTTTCTGACTGAACCGGCCAATCACCACGCAGGGTCCAACAGGAACACACCTGAAGAAAGGACTTCTCCCTCATCATCTCTTGTTCTCTTCTCTTGTTCTTCTCTTGTTCTTGTTCTCTTGTTCTGACCCTCCTGAGCTTTTAGTTTAAAAAGAGTTTGCCTGGAATGAAAAGGTGAATTTCTGCAGAAATAAAGCAGAGTTCTTGGTCCTGACATATTCGGGGGAACAGATCACGAGTCTGTGGACTTTGGTGCAGTTTACATGAAGTTAAGAACTGTTCCAGTTGATTGTATTTATCTGGCACAACACAAACTTTGAGCTTTATCTGTGAAGGAAGTTGTTTTCATTGGTTTGTTTGTTAGTTGGATTTATTAAAGTAGTTTTAATATCACTTCACTTTGACTGGGAGCCGTGTTCATGATGAGATGTTGAGTTTTTCTTCATGTATTTTCTGCAGTATTATTTAAATATACATTTTTTAGATCGATCAGTAGCCGACATTACTCAGTGTAAACAGTAGATGGCGCACTCAGACAGTAAAGGCAGAGATCAAAGGAGCAGTGTCATCTTTGCTCCTCGTGTCTTATTAACGACACTACGATGGAAGCAGTGGTGATGAGTTAGTGAAATAAAATGTTGGGACGTTTTCTTCTGTTTTTGTAACGGCAGCAGAAGAAGGAAACTCTTCCTCTTCCTCTTCCTCTTCCTTCCTCACCTCGTTGTATTCCCCTCTTTCTTCTCACACCTTCTTTCTCTGACTTCTCTCCTCTTATTTTCCTCTCATCTTAACACTAAAAATCACTGATGCAGATTAATTTGACACTTTATCTGTGTGTAGCATCTTGTTTAGATCGATGAGACAATTATGGAAATTAGATTTTCCTTAACTGTATGTAAGTCATTTAAATTATTCAGTAAGAATGATGAACTCTTCATTAAATGTACGATATGAATATATATTTTTACCTGTGTCATTGAAATTCATAGAGTCACTGTCTCATGCACACTCTTTTTCTATTCCACATATTCTATAGTTATGATATTCTCATGTCCTCTCCACGTGGTCCTGTCTACCGGTAGGTGGCGCTCCTCTCTCTCGTTCCAACCTCCAGGATGGTCCAGGACTCCCTCACCGTCACACACACACATACACACACGCCGTTTCACGCGCACAGACACACGCACGCGCGGCTGTCAGGGAAGCGCTCGAGCTGCTGAGTTCACACACGGAGCGTGTGAGAGGCAGCGCGTGCACCTCAGCCTCCGCTTCACCGCCACCGGGACCGGAGCCGCTCGCGCCGTGTGTAGGAGGAGTTGTTGTTGTTGTTGTTTGTTTGTTTGTTGGTGTCATGAGCTTCTGACAGCGGCTCCAGGCGCCGCCGGCTCCTCCTGAGCGGAACATGAAGCGTCTCTGTCGGAAGCTGGCGGTGACCGTGGCGCTGCTGGTGTGGCTGGGAGCGCTGGTTTACCTGCTGGTGCTCAGCCGGAGGAGGCTGCCGGAGCTGGGGGCCGGGGCCGGGGCCGGGGCCGGGGCGGGAGGAGCCGGAGGAGGAGGCGGAGGAGAGACGGTCAACAACCAGGTGAAGTACAGACTCCTCCACCCCGCGCGTGTGTGTCAGTGTGTGAGAGAGTGTGTGTGTGTGTGTGTGTGTGTACTTGTATGTGTGTGAAAGAGAGAGAGTGTGTGTGTATATATATATTTGTGTCTATGTGAGAGAGAAAGGGTGTGTGTGTGGGTGAGAGAGAGTTTGTGTGTCCGTGTGTGTGTAAGAGAGAGACAGGGTGTGTTTGTGTGTGCGTATACTTGTGTGTGTGTGTGTGTGTGTGTGAGAGAGAGAGAGAGACAGTGTGTGTGTGTATAAACTTTATTTCAATTGAAAAACCCATATATAGAACTTGAACTAAGAAAATAAACAACAAAAACAAACATCAATACACTTTTTCTTCTTTGTCAAAATCTAAAAAATACTTAGAGTGAAGTTTGACTGATTACAGACTGAGTTTATTCACATTGCAGACAAAAAGCCAGATGATAGTGAGTTTTCATGACGAGTGGAAAAGAGGCTTTAGTTTCTAAAGTTAAACCAAATAATATAAAGCTGCATCAACGTCATGTAATTATAACAATTTTGGAGCAAATGAGCCTAAACATTAATTTGTGAATTGGGAATCCAGTCGGTAAACGTATAATAAGTGTGTGTCGACAACACAGATCCTCACTTTGTCTGAATCTTGAGAGGCGCCTTAATTTCCTACGAGTGGGAGGTGTTTTTCAGACGCTGGATAATTCCGGCATTGAAGCTTAATCTGCTGCGGCTTTCATTGTAACTTGACCTGGATGAGATCCTCAGCTAAATGCCTCCATATAAAAAATTCCAAATGTAATTAAACTACTTAAGTTGTAGGGGTGGAAGCAGCTGCAGCCACTTAGCTGAGCAGGAGAAGAAGAAGAAGAAGAAGAAGAAGAAGAAGAAGAAGAAGAAGAAGAAGAAGAAGAAGAAGAAGAAGAAGGGAGAGGCGGTCTTGTCTTGTGTGGACTTGTTCTGTGAGATGTGAACGCACAAGCTAATTAGAGAATCACATTCTGCAAGACTATGTGTGTGTGTGTCTGTGTGTGTGGGTGTGTGTCTGTGTGTGTGTGTGTGTGTCTGTGTCGTTTTCAAGTCAGGACACACTGGAGGTAACACACCTTGGCTAATTCCCGAGCCAGATACAGACTTGCCAACTCAATCCTGCAGTTTTTCACACCCGGTGTAGAACGTGTCAGCAGGTACAGCTGCGTGTCTCATCATTACCCAGAATACAGTCTGTTCCTATCATAACATAAGAAACATAAACTGGGCTCTTCCTGGTGCAGCGGTTTATTAAAGTACTTGAAACGTGGTACAGTTTTATAGAGAGTCACTCAGTGGAGCTTCTTCCTCCAACATTCTAGATCTGCCTCAAACTCTAATGAGATCTTTCTTGACTGTTCCATTGTTGGTTGTGCACGTCAGCTACAAGTGCGGTGAGGAGAAAGTGTGTGCGGTGGTTTTGCGTGTCCGTGTGAGCCGGGGCCGAGGATGTGTGTACGTTTTGTCAGGAGTAGTCGTGTGTGGCACCGTCAGCATTCAAATGCTAATTTAGAATTCCCATTCCTCACAGGATTAGCCTGCACTCCTGTTTACCTAGAGCCCCCATTCCTGTACTACACACACACAGGCACACACGCACACACGCACACACAGACACACACAGGGAGAGAGTCTTTTGAAGCAGCGTGGTTGGAGTGTGCCTGTGTCCTCAGGCAGCTTGGCAGGGGGTCTTTATGGAGTTTCTCCCGTCAGAAGTCCAGACGTGGAAGAGGAAGAGATCTGTTGGTTCACTGAATATTGAAGGACACTCCGCCTCCCTCCCTGTGTGTGTGTCTGTGTGTGTGTCTCTGTGTGTGTCCGAGGGCAGCACTTGGTCAGATTTCCAGGACGGCCCAGACAGAAACGATTCACTCGTTTCGAGGAATCACGGTTATTTTCTTTATGTGTCGTCCCAGGAGCCGTTCACGCGTGTCAGCAGATTGTTTCTCTTCTGCTTCACGTGACACACACAACGACTGGAGGTTTGTGTTGCTCTGTTGTCGGGTGTTTTGGGTTTGTGCTCCGCTTGACCCACAACTTTGAATTTTGTCAAAAAAGGTTTTGTAAATCAGAGCTCGACTGATTCATGTGTCGGACGATATGAGATTTTTCACATGTGCCAAGCAACTCAAATCTGAAATGTTGTAAGATCTATAACTAAACATGAGAAGACCATATGACACAGATCTTGGCTCTCTATGGAAACTACAGCCAATTATGGCAGAGTGGGATCAAAGGTCGTTGAGGCTGTGACGTCGCAGGTCAAAGTTCACCAGCTCCACGCGTAGCCAAGTGTACTCATAAAATATGACCTAGAGTCAGAAACAAATAAAACAGACTAAACCGAGGCATGGGGAAGCTGACAGCAGCTGATAATTCTATTTTTAAGGAAGCATCCAGGCACAGCAGGGAAGTGTCCATGAATCATAACCACACGTTTTTAATTCATTTATGCATGTATGTACGTTTGTGTATTCCAAAACGTAAAAGAAATAACTCAAAATAGGCGTCAGAGGATGATTAAAAGAAAACTATGTGAAAAAAAATAACCAGTGACTCCAAACCTCGCCCAGTTTGACTTGTTCGATTCTTCTAACTCGTCATCTTTCCATTTCTTACTTTCCGTCTCACTTTCATTTCTCCACGAAACAAGATCGATGCTCCAATCACTGAGCTCGCCTCGTGTGTCACAGCTGCTCCACGAGCCGAACACACCGACATGCCGTGCACCGCACTGCACCGCACATTAACACACACTGCCCCGCACATTAACACACACTGCCCCGCACATTAACACACACTGCACCGCACATTAACACACACTGCACCGCACATTAACACACACTGCGTGCACACCCGCTGCTGAAATTATTCATTTTCCCATCTTATGAAATGCAGTTATTGTTCCTTTCTCCGTCCCTCTCCCCATCAGGAGGCATTCACACGGACAAGAGGACAGGGAAATGAGTTTTCAGATCGACTCCCAGCCCGGGAAAAATAATAATAAAAATAAAAATAATAATAATATAGATTATAGTGGGCTCTGTGTACAGAAGGGGCCAAAAGACACTGGCCTCATGAGACAAAGGAACCCGACGGTGGTCCAACAGTCACAGCCCAAAGAAAATCATGTATTTGACTTTATTGTCTCATTTATCAGAATTTGTGTTGACTCCAGCCTTTTCAAACCTTTTATCAAACGGTTAAATTAAATTAAAATGGACCAAATGAGCTCCTGGAGATAACAAATGTTCAACTGACCTCATTATAACGTTTGAATTTATTTCACTTCATTTTCCCTTTCACTGTCTTTTTAATTATCCAGCTCCTGATATATAATAGTTGTGTTCCAGCTGTAACTCTTTTTTTAGAGCCTTTTGTTTTCTGCCTCAAGCTATTCATCACCTAAATTTTGAGTTTTATGTTGATTCTTTTCTAGAATATTTGCCTCTTAGTCCAAACATAGAACTTCCAGTGGAAATAAACCTGCAGCTCCTGAATAGTGAGCGTGACAGACACCTGACGATCGGTGGTCCAGGGGTCAAAGGTCACCGGTTGATGAGAAGTGCTTGTTGAGAAACGTGTGTGACAGCGACTCCGGTGATTTCTTGTTTTGCTCGTCTGTGGCTTTCAGCTAAAGGAACAGATATTATTCACAGACGGGCAATTTGCAATCACTGTGCCAGTCCTGCATCAAGAGGCACGTTTCCACCAAAAGCACAAGATCGTGTGCAACCCCCCCCCCCCCCCCCCCCCCCCACCTCCTCATCTAGCTCCTGTATATACGATTCAGACCCTCCAGGAAAAAAAAAACAGACAAGAATCAGCATAAATCTGATTTTTTTTTAAGTTGGGGATGCAGCATAATCAAGCATCTTTGACTGCGAAATGATCCATGTATACCATGCATGTGACACACACACACACACACACACACACACACACACAACCAGATAAACAGAGGTGTGGGGAAGCTGACAGCAGCTGATAATTCTATATTTAAGGAAGCATCCAGGCACAGCAGGGAAGTGTCCATGAATCATAACCACACGTTTTTAATTCATTTATGCATGTATGTACGTTTGTGTGCTTTGTTAATATGTGACAAACACACACGCACACACAAACACACACACACACAGACGTGTCTCAGGGTAACCGTACGTGAGAAAGACTTAAAGACAGATTATTGCTCCTGAGTTAATTCTGAAGGGCGCAGACTTCATTAAGTTCAGAACATGACAAACTACTAAGTGGCAGGAGAAGGTAGAACCTGATGTATGTGATCATATGATGCATAATGGATTTATATCAAGCTTTTGTTATGTTGCTAGTGAAGAAAATTATATATATATTGTGTGTGTATATGTGTGTGTGAGGTGAAGGGAGTGACTGTGAGAATAGGGTTGTCATTGTCTGCTGCCATTTGTGCGAGTGTGTACTTGTGTCTTTGCGCCGGCACGAAAATTGTAATTCTCACCTTGATGCATGTAGGATTGAGCCATCAATCTAGTTTACAGAGAGCGGAGGCTAAAATGAGGATGAAGAGAGTGGGAGAGAAAGATAACAGGGAGAGAGGGAGGGAGGCAGGGTGGCAGGGAGGGAGGGAGAGAAGGAGAGAAGGGGTGAACCAAAGAGGAAAGTCAAAAACTAAGAGACGAGTAAGAGAGAAAACAGAGGCAGACAAGGAAGAGGAGAGGAAAAATAATATGAGAGCGAGAGAGAGAGGATGAAGAAGAGGAGAGAACGTGATGCTGGATGACAACAGAAAAGAGAGAGAGACATAAATGGATAAAGTGCAGGGACAAGAGAAGAGAAAGTGTAGAGGGGGGGGGGCTGTGGGCGACAACAGAAACACAAGAAGAACAACGACAGGGAGACGACAGGGAGCAAATGAACTGGTTTAAAGGAGACAGAGCACAAGCTGTTTTCACTGTCGCCAGTCGTTTGTGCTCGATGTGTCGTTTCTTCTCGGTCACAGTCGACGTGTTAGCACCGGCTGCACCGACACCCGGAGAGTTAGAGCACCGGGAACGTTCTCCACCTTTAACCTGCGACTGCAGCAGCAATCAGTGGACACATCATGCATTAGGTTGAACAGGTGAATCTGTTATTTACACATCCGGTGATGACAGAGCAGCATGAGAGTCGAGTTCCTGGAGAATCTCAATCCTTCAGCTCAGATTTCTGGTTTCCACTTCCACCTCCTCCCAAGAGGAAGCTAAAATATCACCGGATACAGGCGACGCCCTCTTGCGCTCCAGACGTATATCCAGAATCTGTGCACACGCTCGGCCAATCACGAGTCGGTGTCAATCAAGATGTTTCGCCACGTTTACAGAGTTGAATAACTAATTAAAACCAAGCTGCCGTCATGTCGTCCATCTTTATTTACAGTCCCTGCTCCTGAGGGACTGATCTGGATCCTCAGTGATTGGTCGTCAGGATCGAGTAGGAAATAAAACTTGTGACCTAAATCTGTGTGTGACCACATCACAGCTCTGCCTTTATAATCTCAGTCTAATTCATTAGACGACATTTTGAAAGTCACGTTGGTTTCTCTTCTACGAAGCCTCGGAAAGACTTCGTCCTGGTCCTGATCCTGGTCCTGGTCCTATTCCTCTTCCTCATCCTCGTCCTCGACCTCTTCCTCTTCCTCTTCCTCTTCCTCTTCCTCTTCCTCTTCCTCTTCCTCTTCCTCTTCCTCTTCCTCGTCCTCGCGCTGCCTCTCTGTTGCTGGTGCTGTTGTTAATAGCACATAGATCTTCTCCATTAGCAGTTAATCTCCGTGCCAAGAGAGTGAAGAAAGAAATATTACCATGAGGATTTAAACCAGCGCTCCTCTATCTCCTTCTTCCTCCTCCACCTCCTCTTGCTGCTCGACTCTGGAAACGCAAATATTTCATTCTATCACTGCAACACACATAAAACACACACACACAAACACACACACGGGCGCAATATTGTGTATTTCCCGACTGGCCCTGCTGCTGTGGTTCAATAAAGAAAGGGATTAGATTGAAAGCTCTAAACTCTGCACACACACCTGTAACACACACAGACACACATATAAACACACACACACAAACACGCAGATGCGGATATATATATAAAAGCTGTTTATGTGTGTAGTGGAGCCTTTGAGTGGGTGTCAAAGTGTGTTTTGACAGAGAGGGAAAACTTTCCTGTTGTTATTGGTTTTATTACTCCTCCTGTTTGTTGTTTGATACCCTTTAATTGTGAATGTCTGTGTGTGTGTGTGTGTTGGTGTGTGTCCTAGTGTTGTGTGCGGTGCTGCTGTTTCAATTGGGGTCACATTTTCAAGCTTTTAATAAAGGGGGCAGTAATGCACCAAATAGCTGTTTACCACCTAAAAGTAGAACACGTAGCTAGTAGGTGTTAGCACG